>NW_022096396.1:0-60487 GCF_006542625.1 Nomascus leucogenys
GATTTCTACCAGACATTCAGAGAATTGGTACCAATCCTTTTGACACCATTCCACAAGATAGAGAAAGAGGGAACCCTTCCTAATTCATTCTATAAAGCCAGCATCACCCTAATACCAAAACCAGGAAAGAGCATAACCAAAAAAGAAAACTACAGACCAATATCCCTGATGAACATAGATGCTAAAATCCTTAACAAAATACTAGCTAACCAAATCCAACAACATAGCAAAAAGATAATCCACCATGATCAAGTGGGTTTCATTCCAGAGATGCAGAGATGGTTTAACATACACAAGACAATACACCACATAAACATAATTAAAAACAAGCATCACAAGATCATCTCAATAGATGCAGAAAAAGCATTTGACAAAATCCAGCATGGTTTATGATTAAAACTCTCAGCAAAATCGGCATACAAGGGACATATCTTAATGTAATAAAAGCCATCCATGACAAACCCACAGCCAACGTTAATACTGAATGGGGAAAAGTTGAAAGCATTCCCTCTGAGAACTGGAACAAGACAAGGATGTGCATTCTCACCACTCCTCTTCAGCATACTACTGGAAGTCCTAACCAGAGCAATCAGACAAGAGAAAGAAATAAAGGGCACCCAAATCAGTAAAGAGGAAGTCAAACTGTCACTGTTTGCTGATAATATGGTTGTTTAACTTGAAAATCGTAAAGACTCCTCCAGAAAGTTCCTAGAAATGATAAAAGAAATTCAGCAAAGTTTCCAGATACAGATTAATGTACACAAATCAGTAGCTCTTCTATATACCAACAGCGACCAAATGGAGAATCAAATCAAGAACTCAAACCCTTTTACAACAGCTGCAAAAATAAAACATAAAATAAAATACTTAAGAATATACCTAAACCAGGAAGCTAAAGACCTCTACAAGGAAAACTGCAAAACACTGCTGAAAGAAATCATAGACGACACGAACAAATGGAAACACATCCCATGCTCATGGATGGTTAGAATCAATATTGTGAAAATGATTCTACTGCCAAAAGCAATCTATGAATTCAGTAAAATCCCATCAAAATACTACCATCATTCTTCACAGAATTAGAAAAAAACAACTCTAAAATTCATATGGAACCAAAAAGGGGCCCACATAGCCAAACCAAGACTAAGCAAAAGGAACAAATCTGGACGCATCACACTACCTGATTTCAATTTATACTATAGAGCCATAGTCACCAAAACAACATGGTACTGGTATAAAAATAGGCACATAGACCAATGGAACAGAATAGAGAACCCAGAAATAAACTCAAATACTTACAGTCAACTGAACTTTGACAAAGCAAGCAAAATCATAAAGTGGAGAAAGTACACCCTTTTCAACAAATGGTGCTGGGATAATTGGCTAGCCACATGTAGGAGAATGAAAATGGATCCTCATCTCTCACCTTATACAACAATCCACTCAAGATGGATTAAGCACTTAAATCTAAGACCTGAAACGAAGAAATTCTAGAAGATGACATCAGAAAAACCCTTCTAGACATTGGCTTAGGCAAGGATGTCATGACCAAGAACCCAAAAGCAAATGCAATAAAAACAAAGATAAATAGTTGGGACTTAATTAAACTAAAGAGCTTTTACACGGCAAAAGGAACAGTCAAGAGAGTAAACAGACAACCCACACAGTGGGAGAAAATCTTCACAATCTATACATCTGACAAAGGACTAATATCCAGAATCTACAATGAACTCAAATCAGTAAGAAAAAAACAAACAATCCCATCAAATAGTGGGCTAAGTACATGAATAGATAATTCTCAAAAGGAGATATACAAATAGCCAACAAACAAATGGAAAAATGCTCAACATCTCTAATGATCAGGGAAATGCAAATCAAAACGACAGTGCAATACCACATCACTCCTGCAAGAATGGCCATACTCAAAAAATCAAAAAACAGTAGATTTTGCTGTGGATGTGGTGATCAGGGAACACTTCTCCACTGCTGGGGGGAGTGTAAACTAGTACAGCCACTGTGGAAAATGGGGTGGAGACTCCTTAAAGAACTAAAAGTACAAGGACCATTTTATCCAGCAGTCTCACTACTGAGCATCTACACACAGGAAAAGAAGTCATTATACGAAAAAGATACTTGCACATGCATGTTTATAGCAGCACAATTTGCAATTGCAAAATCATGGAACCAACCCAAATGCCCATCAAGCAACGAGTGAATAAAGAAACTGTAGTGTGTATATACGATGGAATACTGCTTAGCCATAAAATGGAATTAATTAATGGCATTCGCAGTGACCTGTACCCCAATAACCTATGGAAAAATTTAAAAATAAAATTGGAGACTATTAATCTAAGTGAAGTAACTCAGGAATGGAAAGCCAAACATTGTATGTTCTCACTGATATGTGGGAGCTAAGCTATGAGGATGCAAATCCATAAGAATGATGCAATGGAGTTTGGGGATTTAGGGGGAAGTATAGGAGGGGAGCAAGGGATAAAAGACTACAAATAGGATGCAGTGTATACTGCTCAAGCAATAGGTGCACCAAAATCTCACAAGTCAGCACTGAAGAACTTACTCATGTAACCAAATACCACCTGTACCCCAATAACCTATGGAAAAATTTAAAAATAAAATGAAATGAAATACCAAAAAAAGACACAAATAGGCAAACAGGCAATATGATTTATTAACATATTTTTATTCCTGTATACTTTATTTTTAAAGTGATATTCAGTAGGTCAACACCTATAGATAGATTTTGAAACATTTTGAAATTATTATGAGAATAATTCATAAAGAAACAGTTGCTTTCCTCCTTCCACCTTAAGAAAAAAACACACAATGTAGAAGGTGACTAGAAATCATTTTACTTTGATGGTGCTAATTGAGATAAAACAAATATATTTCTATTGCATATCATCCTTTTTGGATCTAATTTAACATTTTAAAAACTAAGCATCCACATTTGAACAATCAATAATTATGTAATTATAGTCTGTGTATGTTTAAATGATTGAAAAGTAATAGCACAGGACAAATGTCTTATAATTAATTGGATGTTTTATATGAAAAAATAACAAAACAACTCAAGGCTAAAGTAAGAAAAATTTGCAGAATTATTTCTTTTAAATGAATTCACTGTATATTTAACTAGGGCATACATGTGAAATGAAAAATTCAAGCAAATATTTTACCACTTATTCATTTCATAGAAGAGCTATCTTTGCCATTCCTGGTTATGGTCAGGTTAATTCCAAGATTTAAAAAATTAAAGCGAAATTTAATTTTTACACCTCTATTGTAATTTCTCTTCTCCTTCAGGGTGTTTGCCCCCAGATGTCCTGCAATGCTAAGTGGCTGCATCAACCCCTCTGTCTGCTAGCTGACCCACCAGAGTTTTCTGATTCACCTCTATGCACTGCAGTACTGTATTATCAAAATAACAACTACATTTTTATGGCAGTCTTCAATGATCTACATTAAAGGAAATGATATGAACCCCAGCTCCCCTGAAACTTCCCTCAAGGACTTCTCTGGTCATTATTGATAAGACCTAAGCCTCAGACTACTTTCCAAAGTGCCAAAGAGATTTCTAAACCCTACTATTAAAAAAAAAAAAAAAGCATGAAGATCATTCTCACAGCCACTGTTTTCACGTCAATCATTCTGCTCCTTCTTTTCCTCTTGAAATGTCTGTTGTAGGGTTCTCCCCTTGCCTGCTCACCAGTTTCACCAATTGTTTTGTTACCATTTCATCATAGAAAGTGAATGTAATTCCCTGAAACTTGCCGACCAAAAAAAAAAAAAAAAAGGAACCTGAAAACAATTACCTGGGTAACTGAAAAACAGCAAAGGTTTCCCTTGTATCTGCCTAATAGAAAAGAAACCATACTTGGTGATTATTTGATAACAAAATGAATTAAAGTAGAAAATTTGGGCATTACCCAAAGTGTACTTTATCTTGAATTAGCCATTTGTGCTCTCTATTCAACCGAAATTAAACAAATAATGTTTAACCTACGCCTCTCCACAACAGCTTGAATGTGCTCAGACTCCATCATTTGAATATTTCGGGGAAATTCTTTTCTATCTTAAACATCTATGTAATTCCCACTGGGGTTGTAGAGAGCCAGAGAGGCATCACATCTGTGTTCTTTCCATACCAGGAATTCAACAAAAAGAAAGATCCAGCCACACATTTATAGCACCTGTTAAAGTGACATGGAAATCCTGGTACTATTTAGTAAGCAAATATTTCAAAGACAACCCTAGAAGTGTTTAAAAGGAAAACTGAATTGGAAAAAGTATTTCATGACTTCCTTTATTTTCTTTCCTCAATATGTTTACTGAGCCCCATGTGTCACAAATGATGCACATGATGACAGACACAAAGGTGAGTAAGACAACCTTTGCCTTCAAATATTCCATGCTCAAGTGGGAGAAACAGACAAGGAAATTACCAGCCATTGTAGATGTTGATTTTGACTACACATAAAGATGCCCAGGTATCTTTAAGAGCAGAGTTGGGGGTCCCTAAAGTACTCTTAAGATGGGATGGTTGAAGGGAGTTAGGTTTCCATAGAGAGGTGTGGAAAGATCTCAGATCAATGGCATGATATAAAAAATGTGTAATTAGCCTTGATGTTTTCACAGTAGTGATTATGAAGGGGCGTCATGTATACACACTGGCATGGCTAATTCATATTTTGAGAGGGGACAGTACACATAAAGTGATTTAAAGACAACCTAGAACCTGAGGTATGTTCAAACACGTTGATTTTGTCCCGGCAATATTTAAAGGCTGCTGGAGTCAGCTTTGTTGTGTGTCAAGCTGCTGTGTTTATGAATCTCCCAAGGCTGTTTATTTTAAACACCTTATTTTTGAAATAGCTGATATTCTCATATGTTTGGCTCTGCAGTTTTAAAGAGCCTTCTCCACTTACACATTGTTTCTTTACATTTCTGTGCTCCCTGAGGTTAATAATAATGAGTCAATGTGAAACCTTCACAAACACTTTAAATTGCCCTGGAAATGGAAAATCTCAATTATTGTGATTAAAGAATCCCTCCATGGAAAAATAGAGAATAATTTGAGGCTGCTAACAAAGTTAAGTGAAACAAGATCCCAAAATATGGTTTTATTTTACATTTCTTCAATTCCCTTCAATATTTCTTGACATTGTAACATTATTTTTTTGAGTGAAATATAGTTAGCTAGATTTCCTTAGTCTCTTTTTACAATAAATAAAGCAAAAAGGACCATAACAGACTTAGAATATGGTCCAAAGAGAGCAACCCTTGGGATGGAGTCAAATAGAACCAGAAGAAATAGGAGGAAAAATCCACAAAGTAGAAAACTAAAACTTGTCAATCATATGAGAGTTTTAGAAGAGAGTAAATGATATTTTATCAACATGAGAACAGAGTCCTATTGTCATTGTAATGAAACCATAGTGATGCATATACGTATACACATACACATATATATTCTCCAAATATAGTATATACACACACATATGTGCATACACATATATAGAGTGTGTGTGTGTATCACTGCCATGCCACTTCCCAGTTGCACAGAGAAAATTTTACTTTTTTATTGAATAGTGGAGTTATTTTATGCAATGACCGTCAGTGCTGTATAACTACAGTGATAAAATATTCCCTCAATAAGCTATTAGTTATTCTTAAATCACCCTCTCACATGAACTTTCTATAGTATATCTCAACCCAAAGAATTTGCTTAAATTTTAGAAAAGCACGTGTGTCTCTTTAAATTTAAAAACATTAGGAAGTTAAAAATTTGATTTCAGAAGTTGTGCTTAACCATTTATAAGTATTCAAGTAGAAATATTTCCTGAGAAAAGCTTGAAGCAGTTTCCACAGAGGGATCCCATTAGAAAAATGAAAAAGGGAAGAACTCTCCAAAGATCATGGTTACTCAGCCAGCATTCATTCTCCCGTTCTTCCTCCAGAATACATCTGCAAAATGTGTACCTTTCTTCAGGCAGCTATAGGGGTCACAGGGAAAGCTGACTCCACCCCCGTCTTCAGTATCATCTCATTCTCCTTGCCAGCCATTGGCTCAGGATTCTGACCTTTGGGGGACTGAGGGACAGCCTGAGGCAACATCATGCCACCAGCCTGGGGATGAAGCCAGCATCGAAGAGGAGAGCAGATAGAAAGAAAGGGCTCAACAAAGATATTGTTGAGCCACTGAACCAAACCCTGAAAGCTACCTTTCCTCAGAAGTCCTGTGATGGTGAGATTATACATTTCTGTATTATCTGAATTGGGATTTCTGTTACTTGAGGCTGAAAGGATCCTTTAGACATAAATTATTAAGGTGTCATTTAAATCGTGTTTAAACTACGGTGCTCCATTAAATGTTTCTGTTTTGTAGGTAAGGGATATTGCAAGTGAGATTACTATCTTAAGCCATTAAAAATGACATATTAGGGAGGCAACAACTTCCCCAAAATAAGTTGTAACTTCTCTATTGATCCAAAAATTAAAAATCTTTGGTTTTGATAGTTAATGAAAGAAGGAAAGAAGAAACTATAAAATAGTTTGAAAACATATCACATCTCCAGGTTATTTGGGTCCCCGAGAACATGAATCAAAATGGAATTTTAATAAATTGAACCCTATTTTGAATGCACAGCAGACTGGATGAAGGCGACTTAATATACTTAGCTACTCCTCCAATGCTTGTATTTTGAATTTTTTGAAGGCCTACTCCACACTAGATATTGGGTATAGCATTTTCACAAGTGTCATAGTACAATCTGCACAAATCTCTGTAGGGTACAAATCAATATGCCATTTTATAGATGAAGAAGATGGCACAGCCAGACATGGTGGCTCACACCTGTAATCCCAGCACTTTGGGAGGCTGAGGCGGGCAGATCACGAGATCAGGAGATCGAGACCATCCTGGCAAACACGGTGAAACCCCATCTCTACTAATAATCAAAAAAAAAAAAAAATTGCAGGGCTTGGGGGCGGGCGCCTGTAGTCCCAGCTACTCGGCAGGCTGAGACAGGAGAATGGCGTGAACTCAGGAGGCAGAGCTTGCAGTGAGCCGAGATGGCGCCACTGCACTCCAGCCTGGGCGACAGAGCCAAACTCCATCTCAAAAAAAAAAAAAAGAAAGAAAATGGCACTTGACGGGTTTAATAGCCTGGCTAAGTCTACATAGATAGTGAGTGGGAGAGCCAGGAGCCTGGCTCCCAAGACCATGTTTTTGATCACTAGACCATACCTCTTAGGTAGATCATTGTAAAAAACAAACAAACAAACAAACACCCAAACAAAATCTGTCAATAGGTTGCTAGTTCTCTATTGCTGCTATAATAAATTACCACTAACTTATTGGTTTAAAACAACACAGATCAGAAGTAGGAAGTCAGTTCCACTGGGCCAACATCACAGCGTCACAGGGCTGATTCCTCCCAGAGGCTCTGAGAAGAGAATTCATTTTCTTGTGTTTTTAGCCTCTAGAGGCTGCCTGCATTTCTGGGCTCATGGTCCCTTCTGCCATCAAAGGCACCTTATTCCAATCTGCTTCCATGATTGCATCGCCTTCTTTCTGACTCTCATGTCTCCTTCCTTTGTTTCATAACGACCTTGTGATTACACTGGGCCCACCAAGGAAATCCAGGACAATCCTCCATCTCAAGATCCTTAACTCAAGTACATCTCAAAGTCCCTTTTCCCTGTAACATTCACAGGCCCCAGGTGATTATGTGCACATCATTGCAGGCCATTATTAATCCCCCCACAATAAGACAATCCAAGATAAAAAGTCACAAACATAGAGAATGAAAGAAGATAAACACAGAAGAAAACTGGGTAAGAAGCTTACTGCAAATAAATATACACATATTTGTGACTCCATGGCAATCAAAGTCTGAATAAAATATATCTTATTAGTTACAACAGCGTGCCAAGGAGCTCAACTATTAGAGAATCAGAATTAATTTGCTTTTTTCTTCCCATTTGCTACATTCATCACTACCACTTACATTAAACACTAGGATGGAAACTATTTACACACATCGAATTCCCAATCCCCCGTTCCTCCCAACGAGCTCACATGAACTTCTGTCCTGACTGGTCCGGAAACCAGCTATCCTGGTGCTCCCCAGACCTGTGTAACTGAGATGGAAAGGGAGAGAAGCCGGTGGGGGTGGAAGAAGTCAAGCCTGTGCACATGCCCTCTTTCCTGGAAAGCTTCTGTTTCCCTCTAGGGTCTCGGTCTAGCAGATCATATAAGGCCCTGTTGCAATTTTAACCAGTTGGGTCTTTACTCATAATGAGATGGGAGCCACCAGAGGAGTCTGAGGTGAGAAGTGATATGATCCAACTTATGTTCTAGCCTCAGATTGGAGAAGGAGTATGGAAGGAGCCTGCTGAGTGAGGAGAAACCTCTCCCATGAGGATTCTGCCCTGCTCTCTCATCTGGGCTTAAGCCCACTGCCCATCTTCTCTCTGCTGGCCCATTGTAACTACTGTCTAAGTCCAGGCCACAAGTTTCTTCCCACTCAGGTGAGTTTCTTCCAAAGATGGTGAGCCACCGTCTTTGTCTTGCACACAGACCGAACTCTATTCTGTCCCACTCTCATGCTAACAAACTCTTATTAGCTCCATGTTTCCTATATCATAAAATCCTGACCCTCTTCTTTGTCATGGAAGATTGTTCCGGGCTGGGCATGGTGGCTCACACCTGTAATCCCAGCACTTTGGGAGGCCGAGGTAGGCAGATCACTTGAGCTCAGGAGTTCAAGACCAGCTGGGCGACATGGTGAAACCCTGTCTCTACTAAAATTACAAAAATTAGCCAGGCATGGTGGCACGCATCTATAGTCCCAGCTACTTGGGAGGCTGAGGCATGAGAATCGCTTGAGCAGGGGAGGCAGAGGTTTCAGTGAGCCAAGATTGTGCCACTGCACTCCAGCCTGGGCAACAGAGGGAGACCACAAGACCCTGTCTCAAAAAAAAAAAAAAAAAAAAAAAAGACTGTTAAGACTGTTCCCGATCATTGTCCACCTCTCTCTGTGAGCCTTTTTCAGTGTCTGAGTGCACCAGTCTTGATTCTTGTGGCTGAAGATACCATTCCTTTTGCCTAGAGTGCCTTTCTCCCCTTCTCCCTCGTCACTTCCCCAGGCTGTTTTGAGCCATTGTTCCCCTGGAACTGTGTTCATTCTTGTATCTCTATGTTGTATTTTACATAATGTTTTGGGATCTGCCCAATTAGATGTACTCCTCCTCCTTGGACTACACATTGCTATATTTTAGACCTTGGATCTCAATAAGATGGAAATGTCAGAACACCAAAAGAAAGAAACTAGTCATAGTTTCCTTAGACCCTTTTATTCCTTATTAAATATTGAGCTTTGCTCCAGGCCTTCTGTTTACAGGCGGAAAACATCAATTGTTTTAACATCCTGGAAGTGCTGCCTGCTCACTTTTGTTGAAGGAAGGGAGAAACATCCTTCCTGCTGAGCTTAGAGTTCAGCTTCTGCAGGGAATCTATTGAGCATCCACTTGGTACCTAAATGGAAGGAAGTCAGGTTTCTTTGTATTATGTTTAAAGACTAACAGCCTAGAAATTACAGCTTTTTGGTCAAAGCCAGTCACAAAGCCTCCCATTCATCCCTGGAAGGCAAAGCCTCAAAGTGGTTATTGGCCTCTCCCTAAATAGGTTGATGGTATAAGTCTAGGCAGAAGGATACCTGTACAAAAATATGGGATTTGCATTTCATTCAACCTTCCTTAGCACAGACACAGATTTCTTTAACAAAAGGGGTGCAATGACCTTTTGGCATACCTCGTGCATACATGTTTCTTTAGGTTTTCAGTTATCACATAGAAAGGTGATTGCATCTCATACGTTGTGGATGGGAATACAAAATGACACAATCTCTATGGGGGAAATTTTGCAATGTTTCCCAAATTAAAAATGTACTTTCACTTTAACCCAGAAATCCCATCGCTAGTAATTTATTCTACTAATATCCTTGCACATGTGCAAAATAACATGTTACAAGATTACTCATTACTGCATAGTTCGTGATGATAGAAATTTGATAGGAACAAAAATGTTCCTCATTAGAGGATTGTTTAAACCAGGGGTTTTCAACCAGGAGTGATTTATTTTTGGTTGTCACAACTGGAGAGAGGGACACTCATGGCATCCAGTGGGTGAAGGGCAGGGATGCTGCTAAGCATCCTATGTTGCATAGGACAAACTCCACAACAAAAATTATCTAGCCTTAATTCTCACTAGGACTGAGGGTGAGAAATCTTGGGTTAAACAATCATTCACACAATGGAATATTATGCAGCCATTAAAAAATAGAATAGGAATACTTTCTGTGTACAAATATTAAAAGATCTTTTTAATACATTAAGTGAAAAAAAAAGATCAGGATGGTTTACCTGTTATCTTTTGAGAAAGAAAGGAAGGAAGGAAGAAAGAAAGGGAGACAAAGAAAGACAGAAAGAGAAAGAAAGAAAGAGAAAGGGAGCGAAAGGAAAGAAAGGGAGAGAAAGAAAGAAAGAGAGAAAGAAGGAAGGAAGGAAGGAAGGAAGGAAGGAAGGAAGGAAGGAAGAAAGAAAGAGAAAGAAAAGAAGGAAAGGAGGGAGGGAGAGAAAGAAAAGAAAGAAAAGAGAAAGAAAAAGAAAGAAAGAAAGAAAGAGAAAAGGAAAATGTTTGTGTGTGTGCGTGTGCGCGCACGTGAGCGCGCACTCTGTCTGCATAAAGAAACCCTAAAATGACACACAGGAAAGTAGTGATGATACCAAATTGATCGGACTGGGAGTGCAGGTTGGATAGAGACATAAATAGAAGCTATCATTCTAATTTGGAATCACGTGTCCTTATTACTGATTCAAATCAATACATAAAGATTTAGGGCACAAAAATAAATAAGACATGTGAGGTCTTTGAGAATAAAGGGATTATATCTTATTTATCTTTGCGTCCCAATTATCTGGCATTATGCTTGCCCTAAAAGAGACACTTAAATATTCATTAAAAGAATTGAGGCAGGGCCCAGTGGCTCATGCGTGTAATCCCAGCATTTTGGGAAGCTGAGGCAGGAAGACTGCTTTGGGCCAGGAGTACGAGACTAGCATGGGCAACCTAAAAAGACCCTGTTTCTAAAACAAACAAACAAACAAACAAACGAGAACTAAATTCAAGCCAGTAGCTTTCATATTACTAATTACCTATGCATTCATGAGCATTGGGCTAGTTAAAAAACAAATGAAAAAAAATACCTTATTGCCTTTGGCCTCATGGAGGTTACAGTCAGGTATAGAAATAAACACATAAGACAGTTAACAATCCAGTTAATTTGGGTGATTTCATGAAGAAACTGAATTTTACTCTATAGATTTTCAGAAAAATGAAAATGAGCTAAATTAAGCTGTGAGCCAATTTATCAACTACTCCTTTCATTGAACATGCAAATTCGTTCTTTGTTAATTTACGAAGAAGACATCTGACTTTGATTCACAGGTTTGCTATTTCAATTAGTGGGTTGAAGCATAGAATTAAAACAGTGACATCACAACAAACTCCACTAGACAAGACAGAGCAAATTAGCCGCCGCTGATTCACTTGAAATTTAACATCATCTGTCCAGGAAAATGTCACTCAGCGCTGAGGGATTGCTGCCCCCCAGAGGCTAATCAAAAAACTCCAAAATAAAAAGGATGAGGTTCAAGAGCTAGGAGACGGCTGTTGAGAAGGGAAGACGTGGGCTGGAGCTTTTTTTAGAAGAAAGTGAGACCTGAGCCCCAAATTCTGGAAGAAAAAGGGGAGAAGATTGGAGCTCCTAAGAGTAGAGATGAGTTTGTAGCAAGGGAAAGATAAGAGAATGAGCATCCAATAAGTATCAAGGGCACCTGCTTTAGGGAGACTTCTTAGAAGTTTTTACTTTTTTCCTATTTCTGCCCTGTATTTCTCCATAACTGCTTATGGTTAAAAATCACCAAACATGCTTAAAGGGTTCTGTGCCTATATCAATTATTTGGGAAAAGCTGTGAGATTTTATTCTACTCAGCAGTAGGCCAGAGGAAAGAACCCCCCGTCAGAATCAACTATTAAATGCAGTGGAAATGAAAGCCTGCAAACAAAATCACTGCACCTCAAAACTCTCCGTGAAGTAGCAGGCAAAAGGAATAGACTCTGGAGCCCAGGGTCTAATCCAGCCAAAGGTGGTGAAGTGCCCCTCCAAAGCAGTTTGCTCCCCAAACCCTTGGGATCTCTTTCAAAACCTTAAGCCCCTACCTCATCAGAAATCCTACCAAGAAATCCTACCAAGAAGAACTCGCTTGGTTTCCAGAGATCAGGAGCTTAAGTTCCCAAACTCTGCTGCCCCAACTGGGAAGGGTATTTTCAACGTAAGTCAAGTTGGAATTCATGTGTCAACATTTATCTATGGCTGCATATGTTGTTGTACAGGCAGGTAGGTTAAATAAACATATGGGAGGTATGGTTTCTCTGTTCAGATTTCAAATTGCTGACTTACAGAAATTTCTGAGGAAGCAGAATAGCCTGGTAGAAAGGCTTGAGACTTTGACATCAAAGAGACAGTAAATTTCAATTATGATTCTGCCCTATATTTGCTGTCAGTTAACTTCTCTGAATCTCAGCTTCCTTATTTATAAAATACAGATATATTTTATATAGATACAGTATAAAATGTAGACCTATATTTATAATATATAATATATATTTATATATCTATAGATATCTATGTGTATATAATATATGTAATAGAAATATATTTATGTATCTATAGATATATATTTTATATAATATATGTAATATATATTTATGTATCTATAGATATATATTTTATATAATATATGTAATATAAATATATTTATCTATAGATATATATTTTATATAATATATGTAATATAAATATATAATATATGTAATATAAATATATTTTTATATATCTATAGAGATATAGTTTTATATAATATGTAATATAAATATATATTTCTATTATATATTTATATTATATAAATATATATTTCTATTATATATTATATATAAATATAAATATATTATATATATACGATTATTCCAGTCACGTCAAAGGTGAGTGAAAAGCAAACCTGTGTAGAACGAGCTGCAGCAGCTGTCAATCCCAGGTTATCTTAATTATGCGTCCCTGGACAGAACTGGTAAGTGGTAACTGGCTCTCTCCTGCAGAAGTGAATCAAGCCAGTGTCACACTTGAGTAGGAACATTTGCGCAGTCCTTCACATTGCAGAGACTTGCTTGCACGGTTGTCATGCCGGTTCTGCTGTTTTGGCCAAAGGTGCACAGTTCTGTCCCACTTTGTCCTGTCAAAAGCCTCTTGTCCTCATGCTGTCAGCCTCACCTCTGATTCCAGCCCAGGGGAGGGTGAACAGCCCCAACAAGTCTCAGCTCAAGCGAGCGCAGCTGGTCTGTTGCGTCCCACCCGTGGTAGGCTGAAAAATGGCCCCCCAAAGGTATGTCCACGTCACAGTCCATGGAGCCTATAAATGTGGCCTTATTTCGGGAAAAGGTCTTTGCAGATGTGACTAAGGATCTTCGGATGAGGAGAGCGTCCCATCTTATAGCCAGATGGGCCCTGGATGTCATCACAAGTGTTCTTCTAAGAGAGAGGCAGAGGAAGATGTGAGGGCACGCAGAGGAGAAGGTGATATGAAGATGAGACAGAGGTCAGAGTGACAAGCCCACGTGGCCACAAGCTTAGCTGGAGAAGGTCAGGAAGGACCCTCCCTTAGAGCCCTTGGAAGGGGGCAACAAGTATCTACAATAAACATGGGAATGCAGGTATCTTTTCAAGATACTGATTTTGTTGTCCTTGGATATATACCTAGTAGTGAGATTGCCAGATCATATCTGTTCTGTTTTTCATTTTTTGGGAACCTCCATACTGCTTTCCATTATGGCTATACTAATTTACATTTCCACCAACAGCGTGCAAGCGTTCCCTTTTTTGCCACCTCCTCACCCACACATCTTTCATCTTTTTGGTAATAGCCTTTCTAACAGATGTGAGGTGGTTCTCCCTGTGGTTTTAATTTGCATTGCTCTAATGATTAGTGATGTTGAACAATTTTTCATGGACCTGTTGGCCATTTGTATGTTTTCTTTTGATAAATGTTTATTCAGGTCCTTGGCCCATTTTTCAAATCAGAGTATTTATTTTCTTACTATTGAGTTGTTTGAGTTCCGAATATATTTTGGATGTTAACCTGTTATCAGATGCATGGGTTTACCCTATTTTTTCCTATTCTGTAGGCTGTCTCTTCGCACTGTTGTTTCCTTTCCTCCACAGAAGCCTTTTAATTGGATGCAATTTCGTTTATCTATTTCCACTGTTGTTTCCTGTGCTTTTGGGGTTATATCCAAGAAATCATTGCCCAGACTAACATCATAAAGATTTCCCCCTATATTTTCTTCTAGTACTTTTACAGCTTCCAGGTCTTATGTTTCAGTCTTTAATCCATTTTGAGTTGATTTTTGTACATGGTGTGAGATAAGTGGCATTTCATTCTTCTGCATGTGGATATTAAGGGAATTTTTATAAATGGAAGATTAAAAGACTAGCCAACTAGAAGTGTGATTATGATCGCTATTAACTGGACAAAGTGACACCTATGACTTTATTCTTTTCCCATATTCTAGACTAGGGTTTATTACACCAAGGCCCATTAAAAATGCTTGGCAGAGTGGAGGGAGGAAGGTGGTGCCTTGTCACCTGTCCTTTGGGAATTAAATTTGGTGATGTTTTCATGTCCATGATAATCTTAAAAAATGAGTAGGTCTTTTTTTGGACCAACTGGATGGTGCGTTCTAGGGAAGCACGATGCTTGCAGGGTCAGGCCCGTGCTGTGCTGATGGTGGGATGTGCCTGCCGATCTCCTGCCCTGGCAGGGTTTTATTTTTAATGCAGTTTCTCAAACTGAAGTCTCCCTTTTATTTTTATTTTTATTTTTTTTAATTCACTAGAAAATATTTTCTTTCAAAGGGGCCTGCATGGATCTCGCGTTTAAGACAGGCCACTCCAACCATGCCTGGTGGGACTCGTGCAGAGGGTAAGTGGCTCAGAGAGTGGGCCTGGCCTGGGGTTAAGTCCTATACCCATTTCCTCTGTGCTGCGTGACTCTGGACCGGCAACTCAACCTCTCTGAGCTGTGGCTCCCTGCTCTCTACATGGCAATGCTAACAATAGTTACCCAACAGCGTTGTCATAAATATTTCATGAGATGGGGTTTGGAAAGGGCTTCCTTAGCACAGCGCCCGCTATATAGCTAATTTTGTATTATGCTCATGAATACCAGTCAGCCAGCAGAAAGCGTGGGGGGGCTGACGTCACAGCAAGAAACTGTCAGCGCCCGGGCCAGTCACCGCGTCATGCTCCCTTCCCACCACAAGGAGGCGCAGGCACGAGTTTGATTTATTTTATGAGCAAGAACCCGGAGCGTCCGCTGGGGGGCGCAGGTTTTGCGTCCGCAGCAGGCGGCTCTCCTGGGCGTCTCGGGGTCCACCTTCCTGGAGCCCCAGGAACAGGGTTCTAAAGTCCAGACTCTCATCGGAAGCATCCATAATAAAAATAGCTGTAATTTATTGCTTATCTGCTGGGCTCTGAGTGAAGCTCTGTGTGTGTGTGCGTGTCTGTGGGTCTGTGTGTGTGTGTGTGTGTACGTGTGACTGTGTGTCTGTGTGTGTGTTTGTGTGTGTCTGTGCGTGGGTCTGTGTGTGTTTGCGTGTGTCTGTGTGAGTGTGCATGTTTGTGTTGTCTGTGTGTGTGTGCACACATGTGTGCACGCAAGCACCTGTGGGTACATACATACATATATACAGACACACATCATATGTACATATGCCCATATAATATATTCTAGGTATTTAGTATATTTCAGGGTGGAGTGCACAGCATAAACAAGATGAAGAAAAATTGTACAGAGAAGCAGATATTCTCAGGACCAAAATATTTTGTTTACTTATTTATTGAGACAGTCTCATTCTGTCGCCCAGGCTGGAGTGCAGTGGCGTGATCACAGCTCACTGCAGCCTCAACCTCCTGGGCCCAGGCAATCCTTCCACCGCAGCCTCCTGAGTAGCAGGGACTACAGTCGCATGCCACTAAGCCTGGCTAATTGATTTATTTACTATTTATTTATTTAGTAGAGACAAGGTCTAGTTTTGTAGCCTAGACTGGTCTTGAACTCCTGGGCTCAAGTGATCCTCCTGCCTCAGCCTCCCAAAGTGTGGCATTACAGGTGTGAGCCACCGCACCCAGCCTTGAGAAATTCTTTTCTCTGAATTATCAGCCTGGGTTAAATAGGTACTCATTGTCAGCTGAGAGGCCTGAACTATCCAGGCAGCTTTCACAATAGTGTTTCTGGTGCAGGAGGAGATTTTTATTGTCCACAGGGCAGAAGTGTGAGACAGGACCCGGTATATACAGGTACTTCATCTGTTGTAAGATAAAAAGCTATTAAATGTAGCTCTGCTATAAAGAAATTCTTTTTCTTGGAGGCTTGAGAAGCCAAGCGGTTACGCTAAGATGCTCTGGGACAATTATCGTGGAGAGCTCAGGCAGTTGAGGAAAACAGACTCTGTGGTCTTGACTATATTTATTTTCTTCTTTGCGTTTGCAAACATGTCCCATGCTTTCTACAAGAGCATGAATTATTATAGTTTAAAGATTCACATTCATCAAATCCAGTCCCAGCTGAGGCAGATACAGGTGAATGATACATGATGGGGTGCATGCTGAGGTCAGGGAATCCATTCATCAGCACGTTTGTATTCAGATCTCAGTGTGTGTATAGCACTGCGCTTGGTGAAGAGGGGAGACAGCAGGAGGAGCCACAGTCCTGCCATCAAGGGAGAGGAAAGGGATGGAAGGGAAGGGACCTTTAGCATTTATTGTACCCCAGACACAGTTTATACACATGTGACTCCCTTAATATTCACAAAGGACCTCTGAGGAGCTGTTATTATGATCCTCATCCTGCAGAGAAGTAAACTGAAGCCCAGAATGGGAAGCTACTCTGCCAGGTAAGAGAAAACCGCACGTCTGGAATCCCTGCCTGCCCTGCTGTGCCAGGCTCGGGCCCACGAAGGATTCATTAACAATGTCAGGCAGGCAGTGTGGACCATGGTAGGGGAAATGCCCCAATGGGAAGGTTAAAGGAGTTTTGGCTGTCAGTCACTCTTATTTAGGAAACCAAGAAATTGCCTGGACTTTCCCAAAGGCACAGGGAGGTTTGGATGTGTTAAACTGGAGCTCACGCGGTGGCTCACACCTGTTGTCCCAGTGACTGAGCTGGGCTTGGGCCTAGGAGGTCGAGGCTGCAGTGAACCATGGTCTGCCACTGCACTCCAGCCTGGGCAACAGAGTGAGACCCTGTCTCAAAATAAAAATAAAAAAAAGTGGAGCCCAGCTGGAGGCAGAGACAGGCCCAGCAATGAAGAAGCAGTGAGCTGAGAGGGGTGGAGAGAATGGGGTCCCTGCACACTTGCCAGAATCCCCCAAGGCATTTCCAGTTAATAAGTAAAATGTATTTAAAATGTGAAGACTGGCTGCCAATCCCTCACGGAACTCCCAAACTGGACTTACTTTCATCATCCTCCTGGTGCCCTCAAGCCAGGTGCGTTTCTAACAGCCCTGCTGAAAGACAGCCAATGGCATAAGACTTTTCTTTTTCACATAAAAACCCACTAAGCTTCCCGCAGACATCAGGCCTTTCACCTGCCTCAGGGCCCGCGGTTCTCTGTGTGTAGACCTACGTTAGCAAACAGCGGCTTATCGGAACTCGGGCCCTCTGACATCAGCCAGGAAGGAGCAGGCTATGCTGCTGGGAACTGCAGGCCTGAAAGGCTGTTTTTCTTACTGAGTGAGCAGTAAGGTCACCCAGATAACCCACTCCTGAGTCACGAGGCCTTTCTGACCTATGACTCTGGAGGGCAGCTCTGTTTATTTCTTCTTTGTGGCGACAATGTGGGTGTTACCTTGGGGAGCCCATTGAAGAAGTTCATTGAGTGAGAAGGCTCGGCCGGGTCTCCGGGGCTGCCGTAACAGACTTGGGGCTGCAGTAACAGACGACTCGGGCGGGGCCTGTGACGACAGAAATGTATTTCCTCGCCGTCTGGAAGCTGGGAGGACCTGGTCAAGGTGTGGGCAGGGCTGCTTTCGCCTGAGCCTCTCCACAGCGTCTTCCACCAGGTGCTTCACGTGATCTTCCCGCTGTGTGCGTCTGTGTTCTAATCATCTCTTCTTGTAGGCACACCAGTCATGGGAACTTTTTTAATCACAATCACCTCCTTCAACATCCTATCTCCAAATACAGTCCCATTCTGAGGTACTGGAGGTTAGGACTTCAACCTACAAATGTGTGGGGGTGCGATTCATTGGTGTCCTTGGCCTGTAGCTGCAGAACTCTAGTCTTAAAAATATTTACAAGAGTATAAAACAATGCTACTCTTCTCACGCATTATGTTTGTGTTTGAAAATATAGTTTTTTAAAATTAAAATTTCATTTCATGTTAAGCATATAAATAAAAATTTAAAATTTGTGTTTTAATTTTAATACAGTAAATGTCAACAGAAAAAAACGCAAAAACACAAATGCTCTTTGAGATTCTCCATGCTTTTTAAGAGTTAAAATAATCCTGAGACCAGAAGGTCTGAGAACTAACAAGTTAAGAGAATTTGATTTATTGATTTTTCATGTCTGATTTATTAAAGACATCGATGTTTCCTAAGAACCTCAGAAAATCTTCCTCATTAGATTTGTAATTCTGTCTTTTGAAGAATTTGAGAGAACTGTATTTTTTCCTGTGTAAGTGTAACTTAAAATATCCTAGGGAATGTCTGAAGTATATAAGTAGTGTTGATTATCTAAGGTAAATCAATTTGTATTTACAAATTAATTCAACGTTCATGAAAGAATCAGTGATAACTTTGTTCATATTTTTGTATAGCATTTACTAGTTTGATTTTATAAATTTAATAAGATTTTTTGCAAATGAAATTGATTTCTTGACTTCTTGCTAGTTTATTGTTGGTATATAAAACACTATTAATTTTTGTATGTTGATTTTGTATCTTGCAGCTTTACTGAATTTATCAGTTCTAAGAGTTTAAATAATTTAAATAGTAAAGGCTATATTTTTTAAAAGTTTAAAATTAAACTTTTAACAAGTTACGTGTTATTTACAAGACAAGTAAGCATAATAATCCTTTCTATGCACAATAGAAATTCAGATATTAAAATATATATCTAAAACCCGTTAACAGGTGTTAGGAACATAGACAACTAAGAAAAGTGGGCACAGGACAGGCACATTTTGATAAAGGGCCAAGAGATATGAGAAGTGTCTCCAGGAAGAACCCAATAAGTAGCATCCTTGGGGGTGGGGTTGTCAAGGAGGGGGTATCACAAGGCCCCTGGTAAGTGCCAGGAAATTCTAGAGAGGAAGAAAGCCCAATAGAGGCCGTAGACATTGAGGATAATCTTTATCAACCTCTTAGGTATTAATCCTTTGTCAGATAAATAGTTTGCAAATATTTTCTCCCATTCTGTAGGTTGCATCTTCACTGTTGACACAGGAAGGGGAACATCACACACCAGGGCCTGTTGGGGAGTAGGGGGCTGGGGGAGGGATAGCATTAGAAATACCTAATGTAAATGATGAGTTGAAGGGTGCAGCAAACCAACATGGCACATGTATACCTATGTAACAAAACTGCACGTTGTGCACATGTACCCTAGAACTTAAAGTGAAAAAAAAAAAAAGAATGCTCCCCCTGGCTGGGGTAAGATGGTATATTATTGAGGTTTTAATTTTTCATTTCCATGATTATTAGAGATGTTGAGCATTTTCTCATATATTTGTTGGTTATTTGTACATCTGCTTTTGAGAAATGTCTGCTCATGTCACCTGCCCACTTTTTAGTGGAATTATTTATTTTTCTATTGTTGATTTGTTTGAGTTCCTTGTAGATTCTGGATATTAGTGCTTTGTCAGATATATAGTTTGCAAATGTTTTCTCCTATTTTGTAAGTTGTCTGTTTAATCTGTTAATAGTTTATTTTGCCCTGCAGAAGCATTTTAGTCTAGTTAGGTTCCATTTATGTATTTATTTATTTTGTCACATTTGCTTTTGACCTTAGTCATAAATCCTTTGCCTAGGCCAATGTCCAGAAGAGTTTTTCCTAGGTTTTTTTCTAGAATTTTTATGGCTTCGGGCATTAAAGTCTGTAATCTAGCTTGAGTTAATTTTTGTATATGATGAGAGATAGGGATCCAGTTTCATCATTCTACGTGTGGCTATCCAATTTTCTCAGCACCGTTTATTGAATATGATGTCCTTTCCCCAGCATATGTTTTGGTCTGCTTTGTCAAAGATCAGTTGGTTGTATGTATTTGGCTTCATTTCTGGGTTCTCTATTCTTTTCCATTGGCCTATGTGTCTACTTTTATACCAGTAGCATACTGTTTTGATTACGATAGCCTTATAGTATAATTTGAAGTCAGATAATGTGATGCCTCCAGATTTGTTCTTTTTGCTTAGGATTACTTTGGCTAATCAGACTCTTTTTTGGTTCCATATGAATTTTAGAATTGTTTTTTCTAATTCTATGAAAAATTATATTGGTAGTTTGATAGGAACTACATTGATTGTAGATTGCTGTGGACGGTATGGTCATTTTCACAATATTGATTCTTCCAATATATTATAAGCTTGGTCTGTGTTTCCATTTGTTTGTGTCATCTGTGATTTCTTTGATCAGTATTTTGGAGTTCTCCTTGTAGAGATCTTTCACCTCCTTGGCTAAGTGTATTCCTAGGTATTTTATTCTTCTTGTGACTATTGTAAATGGGATTGAGTTCTTGATTTGATTCTCAGTTTGGTTGTTACTTGTGTATAGCAATATTACTAATTTGTGTACATTGATTTTGTAACCTGAGACTTTACTGAATTCATTTACCAAATCTAGAAGTGTTTTGGAGGAGACTTCCGGGTTTTCTAGATATAAGATCATGTCATCAGCAAACAGAGATAGTTTGAATTCCTCTTTTCCAATTTGAGTGCCTTTTATTTATTTCTCTTGCTTGATTGCTCTGGCTAGACCTTCAGATTCTTTCCATGGTAACCACTGTAGTGTCTCGTTTTTTTGTTTCAGATTGTATTTATTTGGGTCTTCTCTTTTTTTTCTTGGTTTGTCTGGCTAATGGTTTCTTGATTTTGTTTATTTTTTCAAAAGGCAAACTTCTCATTTTGTTAATCATTTGTAATTTATTTTAGTTTCAATTTTATTTTTTTTGCCCTGATACTTTTTCTTTCCTTCTACTAATTTTGGGTATGGATTTTTCTTGCTGTTTTAGTTCTTTGAGATGCATTAGTAGGTTATTTGAAATCCTTCTATTTGTATGATATAGGCATTTATTGCTGTAAACTTTCCCCTTAATACTGCTTTTGCTATATCCCATAAGTTTTGCTGTGTTGTATTTCTATTATCATTTACTTAAATAAATTTTTTAATTTTCTTCTTAATTTCTTAATTTACCTATTGGTCACTCGGGAGCATGTTATTTAATTTCCATGTATTTGTAAAGTTTCAAAAGTTCTTGTTATTGATTTCTAGTTTTATCCTATTGTGTTCAGAAAAAAAATACTTAATATGATTTAACTCCTTGTAAATTTGTTGAGACTTGTTTTGTGGCCTAACATGTGGTCTGTCCTGGAGAATGTTCCATGTGCTAATGAAAAGAATGTGTATTCTGCAGTTGTTGGTCCATTTGGTCTAAAGTACAGTTTAAAACCAATGTTTCTTTATTGATTTTTTGTCTGGATGATCTGTCCAATGCTGAGAGTGGGATGTTGAAGTCCCCAACTATAATTCTATCATAGTCTGTCTCTCCCTTTAGTTCTAATATTTGCTTTATATATCTGGGTGCTCTGGTGTTGCGTGCATATATATTGACAGTTGTTATATCTTCTTGTTGAATTGATCCCTTTATCATTATATAATGAACTTCTTTATCTCTTTATACAGTTTTGACTTAAAGTCTATATTATGTCAAATAAATATAGCTACTCCTGCTTGCTTTTGGTTTCTGGTTTTTTGAGATATCTTTTTCTATCCTTTTATTTTCAGTCTACATGTTTCTTTACAGGTGAAGTGAGTTTCTTGTAGTACGATATAATTGGGTCATTTTTTTTTTTATCCATTCACTCAGTCTATACCTTTTAAGTGGAAGATTTAATTCATTTATATTCAAGACTAGTGTTGATAGATGATAAATTACTCCTGTCATTTTATTAATTGTTTTCTGATTGTTTTGCGTATCCCTTTTTCCTTTCTTCTTACTTTTGTGTTTATCATGGTGGTTTTGTGGTTTTCTTGAATTAAAAGGGTTTTCCTTCTATCCTTTGTTTATCTGCTCTATCAGTGAGCTTTATACTTCTGTATGTTTTCATGAAGGTGATATAATAATCTTTGACTTCAAATGTAGTATTCCCTCGAGCATTTCTTGTAAGGCTGATCTAGTAATAATTAATTCCCTCAGGTTTTGCTTGTCTGGGAAACACTTTATTTCTCCCTCATTTCTGAAGGATAGCTTTGCTAGGTTCTTGTATCTGTTTCTGTATTCAATATATTGTAATATGTTGTTTTGGTTAAAGTATATAAAGAATATTCAGATTAACAGAGATAAGTATTTGGAAAAGGTAGTAGTATTTTTAATTACCTTTTCAAATAATTATGGCTATTCTTTGATACTACACCAGAATTCCGTAAGTGATAGTTTCATAAAAGTTAGTCGCAATTTGGAATCTGAAATCATATTAATGAACCTTTTGTACTCTGTTACATTAAAATCCAATGGTCTTTCTTGCGATTAAAATAGATTTTTTTACCTATGTATGATTTTGTAACATCATGCATCGGTCATTTGGAATATATTGGTTCACTGAGTTAATTAATTCTTCCAAATGTGGACACATTTTATTTCAAAATATCAAAAAAAAATGTCAGTATCACCCCCAGTCTCACTAAGTGCTGGGAAACTGTTGAATTCACAGTGACAGACTCAAGTATCTAATTTTATCTTGAGAACTGAAATTGTATGATTGGCAAAAAACTGCCGGTTGTTTTCTTAAAAGTTGCAGGCTCCTAACAGGCAAATAACATGTGAAGGGGGAAGCATATAGCAACTTATATTATGAAAATAGTCTTGACTGCAAGGATCCCCTGAAAGGGTCTTGGACAACCTAAGGAGTCTAAGGATATACTTTGAAACTCACTCTTTTTTAACTGCTTTAAACATTTAAAAGCAGAGAAAGAAAAAACAGGCAAAGAATAGACTAGCTAGAGAACTTACTGTAATACCTATGTGTATCCAACTTCCACAAAATTATAAATTTATTTATCATTTCTATTCTTACTTGAAAACCTTTTTAAGGATGCAGTTTAATCCCTTAACTAAGAAAGCAGAATACCTTTCTTGGGCTTGCAACAGCAGTTGGGCTTATGATATCAAGTACCAGGGCTGAGAGCTTCTTCCAGGATGATTCAATGTAAGCCATTCCCTGAGCAGCTTCTTACAGAAAAATAACTTAGCAGATGTAACTTCTTTTTTTTTTTTAATTTTATTATTATTGTACTTTAAGTTTTAGGGTACATGTGCACAACGTGCAGGTCTGTTACATATGTATCCATGTGCCATGTTGTTGTGCTGCACCCATTAACTCGCCATTTAGCGTTAGGTATGTCTCCCAATGCTATCCCTCCCCCATCCCCCTACCCCACAACAGTGCCCGGTGTGTGATGTTCCCCTTCCTGTGTCCCTGTGTTCTCATTGTTCAGTTCCCACCTATGAGTGAGAACATGAGGTGTTTGGTTTTTTGTCCTTGCGATAGTTTGCTGAGAATGATGGTTTCCAGTTTCATCCATGTCCCTACAAAGGACATGAACTCATCATTTTTTATGGCTGCATAGTATTCCATGGTGTATATGTGCCACATTTTCTTAATCCGGTCTATCATTGTTGGACATTTGGGTTGGTTCCAAGTCTTTGCTATTGTGAATAGTGCCGCAATAAACATACGTGTGCATGTGTCTTTATAGCAGCATGATTTATAGTCCTTTGGGTATATACCCAGTAATGGGATGGCTGGGTCAAATGGTATTTCTAGTTCTAGATCCCTGAGGAATCGCCACACTGTCTTCCACAATAGTTGAACTAGTTTACAGTCCCACCAACAGTGTAAAAATGTTCCTATTTCTCCACATCCTCTCCAGCACCTGTTGTTTCCTGACTTTTTAATGATGGCCATTCTAACTGGTGTGAGATGGTATCTCATTGTGGTTTTGATTTGCATTTCTCTGATGACCAGTGATGATGAGCGTTTTTTCATGTGTCTTTTGGCTGCATAAATGTCTTCTTCTGAGAAGCATCTGTTCATATCCTTTGCCCACTTTTTGATGGGGTTGTTTGTTTTTTTTCTTGTAGATTTGTTTGAGTTCATTGTAGATTCTGGATATTAGCCCTTTGTCAGATGAGTAGATTGCAAAATTTTTCTCCCATTCCGTAGCTTGCCTGTTCACTCTGATGGTAGTTTCTTTTGCTGTGCAGAAACTCTTTAGTTTAATTAGATCCCATTTGTCAATTTTGGCTTTTGTTGCCGTTGTAAGTATTTCATATTATCTCTGATAAAAAGCATATAACTACATTTTATAAACACAGCCTTGTACCTGAAGATTTAAGTCCATTTATATTTGTCATAATTACTAAATTTATAAATTAGATTTATTTGTACCTGGTTATCTTGTGCTTTTGTTTGTTCTCCCTTATTCTATACTTCATTTCTTCTCTCTTCTCACCTTCTTTTGGACTGATTATTATTTTCTCATTGTTTTTCCTCTTCTATTTTGAAAGTTGTATACACTGTATTCTAAAGGAAAGCAGTATTTTTATCCTTCTCCCCCCAAACACAAGAAACTCAATATTATTCTCTTCCCATCTGTATGCTATTGCCAAGTATTTTAGTCCTATCATGCTTTTCTAACTCCAAAAGATATTTTAATTATGTTTCATTCCATCAATATTAGCTTTGGTTTACCCACATTTGCCATATTCTTTGTTCTTTAATCCTTTGTTTACATCAGACTTTCCATCTGGGATCATTTTCTTCTGCCAGAAAAAAATAGCCTTTAGAATTTTCCTTACTGGGTGTTTAAATGTTGCAAACTCTCTGAGTTTTGGGTTGTTTAAAAGTGTCTACTTAGCCCTCATATTTGAGAGATGTGGAACCTGGGATTCAACTTCTGCATCAGTGTTTTTATTCCTCTCAGTACAGATCTGCCATTTTCTGGCCCCCATTGTTGCCATTAAGAAGCAAGCTATCAAATTAAGCATCACTTCTTGAAAGTTTGTATGTCTTCTCTCTATGGAGGACTTTATCTTCTCATGGTTTTCAGTTTTCATTTTGCTGTGTCCAGGAGTGCAGTTCTATGCATTTATCCTGCTTTATGATTATATTTATAGCTTTATTTATTTATTTATTTTTTTTTTGGAGACAGAGTCTGGGCTCTGTTGCCCAGGCTGGAGTGCAATGGCACAATCTTGGCTCATTTCAACCTCTGCCTCCCAGGTTCAAGCGATTCTCCTGCCTCAGCCTCCTGAGTAGCTGGAACTACAGGCGTGTGCCAACACACCTGGCTAATTTTTGTATTTTTAGTAGAGACAGGGTTTCGCTATGTTGGCCAGGCCAGTGTTGAACTCCTGGCCTCGAGTGATCCACCCACCTCAGCCTCCCAAAGTGCTGGGATTACAGGATTGAACCACTGCACGCAACCATAGCTGGGTTTTCTCAATCTGTAGATGGCTTTCTAAAAACCTCTCAGCTGTTCTCTCTTCGAATATTGTTTCTACCCGATTCTTTCTTTCTCCCTGTCATTCTCACATCAGACCTGTGTTAGTCCTTTTCATTCTCTCCTCCATGGTTCTCAAACTCTCCTGTTTCTCATCTTGTTTTCTCTCTACGCTTTATTCTTGTGGTTTCTTCAGGTTTGTCTTTAAATTCACTATTCTGTCTTAGGCCATATCTTACCTTCTGTTTTTAGAAGCAAGGTAGTTCTTCCAGAAAAGAACTGCACTTGGTTCCGCTAGGCAAGCAGCACTACTACCAGCCTGGGATCACTTTAAACTACATTTTTGATGGTATGTTTTTTAGACAACATAGATTGTGTGAATTTGGGTTACAAACCATGTGAGGGCCAGTGTATAGTTGCAAATTCCCAAAGGAGACTTTCCCTGTGTACTCAGTGATATGGTTTATATCTCATCTTGACAAATCTCATCCTGAATTGTAGCTCCCATAATTCCCACAGGTTATAGGAGGGACCTGGTGGGAGATAACTGAATCATGGGGGCAGTTTCCCCCATACGGTTCACTTGGTAGTGACTAAATCTCATGAGATCTGATGGTTTTATAAGGGGTTTCCCTTTTTCCTTGGTTCTCATTCTCTCTTGTTTACTGCCATGTAAGACATGGCTTTTGCCTTCCACCATGATGGCAAGGCCTCCCCAGCCACATGGAAATGTGAGTCCATTAAACCTCTTTTTCTTTTAAATTACCCAATCTCAGGTATGTCTTTATCAGCAGCGTGAAAACAGACTAATACAGTCAGTGACTCCAGATAGTATGTGTCCTCACTGTCCCCTGGGGAGAGGGGCAGAGAGCATGTTTATTTGTAGGGTATAGGCTTTGGGGTCCAGGGTTTATATGTGGGGGTGGGGTTTCTATTAAATCACAACCTGGTTGGGCCCTAGTCTTTGTCTCTGTTTTTCCATATCCTGCAAGACCTTGCGCACCCAGGCTCAAATTCATGGCAAATATCCTCAATGCAAAAGTTGTCTCTGCTTTTGTTTCTGGGTGCCTGTCTCGATTCAGTTTTTAATCTGAGGATTCCTTACTTTCTTGCCAGCTTGGAGACATATTTATGATGGTGAATTTTTTGTTTGTTTTCATTTTATCAATCATTTTAATTGTTTTTAATGGAAATGAGTCAAACTGTATATATAACCCACCCTTATTTTTTAAAAATTCACAAGAACAATGAGAAGATAATACAACACGAACATAGGTGCTGCTGCTACGGAAAATTACAGAAACCCACTAGAGTGAGCAATGGATGGAGCTGAGGCAGAGCCACAGCCGCCTTTCTCAGGATGTCAGCTGTTGCTAGGGAAACCAGCTGAATAGAGGGCAATTACCTAAGGAAGACTCTGAGGAGAACTTTGATAAACTGGTCAGCAGGTTATAAGAACACATGCATCTTGTTTTATGATTGACAAGTGTTTCTGTAATATCTGCAAGACCAGCCTCTAAGTAAGTGTGGTTTACTATTTTATTCAGCAATAATTTAATAAGTGTCCACACCATTCCCGGCTCTAGATGCTTAGTGAATGTTCGATGAATTCTCTGCATTTTCAGAGACATGAAAAAAGGCATCCAAGTGGGCAGCCTTGATTAACTGGTCATCCATGTCATTGACTCCAAGTTTTTAAAAAAATGCAATAGGTGGCCGCAGTGCTCGGAACACAGAAGCTTGAGGCGGATTGTGGTGTCACCCAGAGCAACTAGACCAACATTCCAGTGTGGGCGGTGGTGGCGGCCGGCAGGCAGTGAGAGGAAGCCCGCTAGGAGTGCCCTCGTTCCCCGCCTCTCTGGATGAACCAGACGGAATAAGCCGCGCCTCCCGCAGGGGCTGCGCCTCCATGAATCCCTAGTTGTTTTTTTTTCTTTCTCTCCCCTCTCCTCACCCCCACTCCGAGCTCCGTCCCGCCTTCTCCCTTCGCCGTGGCCGCCACGGCCGCGTCCATGTGCGGAGTCCATACCAGCGCGATGGTGTCCAACCCCCAACGGGGGGAGAGTCTGCTCAGGCAACTGCAGGGGGATTCCCGAAGTCTTCCGTTTTCTGAGAATGTGAGTGCTGTTCAAAAATTAGACTTTTCAGATACAATGGTGCAGCAGAAATTGGATGATATCAAGGATCGAATTAAGAGAGAAATAAGGAAAGAACTGAAAATCAAAGAGGGAGCTGAAAATCTGAGGAAAGTCACAACAGATAAGAAAAGTTTGGCTTATGTGGACAACATTTTGAAAAAATCAAATAAAAAATTAGAAGAACTACATCACAAGCTGCAGGAATTAAATGCACATATTGTTGTGTCAGATCCAGAAGATACTAAAGATTGCCCAAGGACTCCAGATGTGCCAAATAGTGACCCTCGTTGTTCTCCTAGCAACAATAGATTGAAGGCTCCCTTCGTCAGCGGCGGCCGCGTCCATGTGCGGAGTCCATACCGGAGCGCGATGGCGTCCAACCCCCAACAGGGGGAGATTCTGCTCACGGAACTGCAGGGGGATTCCCGAAGTCTTCCGTTTTCTGAGAATGTGAGTGCTGTTCAAAAATTAGACTTTTCAGATACAGTGGTGCAGCAGAAATTGGATGATATCAAGGATCGAATTAAGAGAAAAATAAGGAAAGAACTGAAAATCAAAGACGGAGCAGAAAATCTGAGGAAAGTCACAACAGATAAAAAAAGTTTGGCTTATGTGGACAACATTTTGAAAAAATCAAATAAAAAATTAGAAGAACGACATCACAAGCTGCAGGAATTAAATGCATATACTGTTGTATCAGATCCAGAAGGTATTAAAGATTGCCCAAGGACTCCAGGTAAAAGATTTCTCAGAGTTCCTCAAATGAATATTATTATTGCCATTTGGAGACGGCTAGTAAGAAGAGCTATTCCTACAGTAAATCATTCTGGCACCTTCAGCCCTCAAGCTCCTGTGCCTACTACAGTGCCAGTGGTTGATGTACACGTCCCTGAGCTAGCACCTCCAGCTAGTGATTCTACAGCAGTGAAACTGGACTTTGATCTTGAGCCTGAACCTCCTCCAGCCCCACCACGAGCTTCTTCCCTTGGAGAAATAGATGAATCTTCCGAATTAAGAGTTTTGGATACACCAGGACAGGATTCAGAGACTGCTTTTGATATTGAGAATGACAGAAATAATATACTTCCAAAATCTCAATCTGAATACAAGCCTGATACTCCTCAGTCAGGCCTAGAATATAGTGGTATTCAAGAACTTGAGGATAGATCTCAGCAAAGGTTTCAGATTAATCTACAAGATTTCAGGTGTTGTGCTGTCTTGGGAAGAGGACACTTTGGAAAGGTGCTTTTAGCTGAATATAAACACACAAATGAGATGTTTGCTATAAAAGCCTTAAAGAAAGGAGATATTGTGGCTGGAGGTGAAGTAGCCATCCTGATGCGTGAAAAAAGAATTTTCGAAACTGTGAATAGTGTAAGGCATCCCTTTTTGACGAACCTTTTTGCATGTTTCCAAACCAAAGAGCATGTTTGCTTTGTAATGGAATATGCTGCCGGTGGGGACCTAATGATGCACGTTTGTACTGATGTCTTTTCTCAACCAAGAGCTGTATTTTATGCTGCTTGTGTAGTTCTTGGGTTGCAGTATTTACATGAACACAAAATTGTTCATAGAGATTTGAAATTGGAAAACTTATTGCTAGATACAGAGGGCTTTGTGAAAATTGCTGATTTTGGTCTTTGCAAAGAAGGAATGGGATATGGAGATAGAACAAGCACATTTTGTGGCACTCCTCTATACCTTGCCCCAGAAGTATTAACAGAAACTTCTTATACAAGGGCTGTAGATTGGTGGGCCCTTGGCGTGCTTATATATGAAATGCTTGTTGGTGACACTCCCTTTTGTGGTGAGGTTGAAGAGAAAATTTATGACAATATTGTAAATGGTGAAGTAAGGTATCCAAGGTCCTTATCTACAGTAGCCACTTCTATAATGAGAAGTCTGTTAAGAAGAAATCCTGAGCGGCGCCTTGGGGCTACTGAGAAAGATGCAGAGGATGTAAAAGAGCACCCATTTTTCTGGCTAATTGATTGGAGCGCTCTGATGGACAAAAAAGTAAAGCCACCATTTATACCTACCATAAGAGGACGAGAAGATGTTAGTCATTTCGATGATGAATTTACCTCAGAAGCACCTATTCTGACTCCACCTCGAGAACGAAGGATACTTTCGGAAGAGGAGCAGGAAATGTTCAGAGATTTTGACTACACTGCTGATTGGTGTTAAGTTGCTAGACACTGTGAAACCAAGCTGACTGACTCACAAGAAGACCTCTTAAAAATAGCAACCCTTCATTTGCTCCCTGTGCCACCAATAGCTTCTGAGTTTTGATTTGTTTTGTTTTTTTTAATTGAAACACGTGAAGATTTGTTTAAAAGTACCATTCTAAGACTTCTTCAAAAGTGGCTTCTCATTGTACTTCAGCGTAAATATGAGCACCGGGAACAGTTTCATGGAGTTTAAGTTGAGTGAACATCGGCCATGAAAATCCATCACAAATACTTTTGGATCAATAGTCTATTTTAAAAAAGAAAGAAAAAAAACCGCTTTTTTATAGTCCCTAGCTTTGCCATATGCCCGCCTTAAGTGGAAGGAAAATTAATCCCTTAACGATGTTTTACAAAAAGCATTCCAAGCCCTTTTTTTCTTTTTGTAAAACATAGTTAAGTGACTAATTTTCCTTCCACTTAAGGCGGGCATATGGCAAAGCTAGGGACTATAAAAAAGTGGTTTTTTTCTTTCTTTTTTAAAACAGACTATTGATCCAAAAGTATTTGTGATGGATTTTCATGGCCGATGTTCACTCAACTTAAACTCCATGAAACTGTTCCCGGTGCTCATATTTACGCTGAAGTACAATGAGAAGCCACTTTCGAAGAAGTATTAGAATGGTACTTTTAAACAAATCTTCACGTGTTTCAATTAAAAAAAAAAAAAAAAAAGAAGAAGCTAACACCAGTTAGCACGTTAGGGTGATTATACCTCAGGAATAGCAAGCTGTTAAGTACCCATACTGAATTAACTATTTAATCACAGCGAGCTCATCTCTGAAAAATTGTTCAGGTGTAAATCTTACGAGACACATGAAAAAGAACACTGATTTATGGAGAGTTGAGCTAAAAACATTTATAAATATTTGCTGGGATGTTTTAGCATCTTTTCATTGTACTCTGAGAACAATTAAAATTGTCCAGAGATCATTTATATTACCTTCCAAATTGTTTATTACCCAAGATCCTTTGGGAGTAAATCTTATAGAAAGGGGGAGCAATATGTGGTTTAAAGTTATTTTAAAATGCCAGTTAATTTCCTTGGCAAAGGACAATAGAGGAAGTTAGCATATTGTCTGGCTTTAATTTAAACAGCGTTAATACAACATTAAAATAAAACACTAAATACTTTTGAGGTACAGTCTGCTCACTTTTTCGGTTCTCAAATAGCAAAGAAAGTAATGTCTAAAATAGGCTTTTAGCATTAAAAACTGACAGCATTTTGTAACTACACAGTGTACAGAATTTTTTTTAATTGAAGTCAAATCACTAAAAAAATTAGAAGGCAGGGTCTATTTACACAATGAAGCTGAAGAAAGCACTAATTTTTTGTAGTTTAAAATCTATATATTTTTTAGTCAGATATAAAATGTTAAGCTTTATAGAGTGTAAATATATTTTGCTATTACTGTATGTGTATGTGACTGCTCAAGCACTTTGTAAAGAAATTTGGATATTTTAGAATGGTACACTATGCATTCAAATGAAATGTGCCTTTCACTATGTCATTCTAAAAAACAAGTGTTTTTTTGCGTCATAAATTATCACAAATGCGCAAATTAAAATCTATATAGATTGAAATTTGTAAAAAAAAAAATGCAATAAAATTTGACACAATTTAAAATCATTTCTCAATACACAAGAGGGACTACATTTGTTACAGGTTTCCTGCAGTCTTTGGTCTTCCAAAGATTTTTGATCTTCCAAAGATCTTTCCAAAATATGGGGTATTTTCACCACTCCCCAACTGAGGGAGCTTACTGATTTCATTTCCTTTCTGCTATAGACACAGGCAGTATTACAAACTCCCAACAAAACAGATGTCAGTATGATTCTTTTAGCAATGTTAGTAGAATACATTTGGCCAGATTCAATGATTTATTGTCTCCAAGTTTTCACAGAAGTGGATTCCTGATTTTGATGGAGAGCTCAGGGAGCATTGCAAGTGACCTGTATGCCGTCGTGAGTTTCTCAACTGGATCCTAAATCTGGTTGTAAAGTATATCAGATGATGAGGACTTCCAGATTCTAGCTGGTCTGTAAGGACTGGCATCTTTCTATTCAGATGTCTCCATATGACATTTCCTCATGCCATCTGTCTTGGGGTTTTCTTTTCAAAAGTAGTAACACCGCTTCAACTTTTAGGAACTTCCCAAATGTTGCCTCCAAATGCCAACAGCTTTTGAATTTATGGATGAGAGTTTGCTTCTTTTGCTTCTCTTCCTCGCTCTTCTTTCATCCTTTTCTCCTTTCCAACCTCCCTCCCCAACTTCTTATTCTTTTCTCTTTCTTCTTTCCTGTCCCTTTTTTGCTATTGCTATTAAAAAGTGAATGATTCCTTTAGTCTTTCTTGGAGCTTTTCACTTCTTTTTCTTCTACTGAATTTTCATCTTATACCCTCACTTTATTAAATTGTCTATTTTTTTGTGCATAAGAATGATGATTTCTATCTAGTCCAGTAAGACTGTGGCCATTGGATGTACAAGACTATCTATTTTGGCCGATTTGATTAATTATTCCAGAAATTCTTTTTAACATTATTACTAATTTAGCACAATTATTCTTCTTCTAGTTACTTTATATTAGATAAACATGATCATAAAAAGTGTAGAAAGAGTTATCTGTATAACTTTATTGGTTAGTCCACCTGAACAATTATTTTCTGTTAGTTTTTACTGGGTTTGACTTAAATAGATTTTTGTCCTCTTTTCATTTTAAGTTCTCTATTTGTTTTTCCTACTTCTAGTCTCTTCTCACCATGTTGTTTAGATTCTGGGTCTTCATAGTCTAAGTTTAAATTATTAAATTCAAAATTCAGTTTGTAAATCACTCTAACCTCATTTCAAGTGCTCAGTAGCTGCATGTGACTCATGGGTCTTGTACTGTGTGGTGCAGATTATAAATGCAGAAAGTTCCATTGGAAAGCACAGTTCTATATTCCTCCCAGTTTTTCCTTGCACCACAGAGGACAAAGTTCTAGTGCCAATGGAGAATAAACCTTTTCTGTGTACCCAAGTTATATTTTCTTCTCAGATATAAGGCATACTGTTCTGTCCTGTTTCTGTTTTTGTCCAAGACAACAACTTTGTCCATGGGAGCACCTTGAAGGGCATAAGGCAGACGTTGAAGGGCGTGACACAGATATTACCCTACACACTGTGCTTCAATGTGAAAAAGCATGTTTTAGTTTATTTTCTGTTGCAAATAACAGTGTATACCTAAAATGGTTAATTTAAAAGAAAAACAATGTGTTTCTTACAGTTAAGGAGGCTGGGAAGCCCAAGGTCAAGTGGGGACACACCTGGTGAGAGCCTTCTTGGTGGCAGGGACTCTCTGTCTTTGGGTTTAGGGCCCACCCTAATCCAGTATGGCCTCACCTTAAATTGATTCCAAATGTAAAGACCCTATTTCCAAATGAGGTTACTCTAGGTACCAGGGGTTAGGACTTTCACAGACACATCTTTTGGAGGGACACAATTCAACACACTGCTGGGGTGAAAAGGTTAAGGGCTTCAGAATATTTCTTTTGGGAAAGAAGGCAAATAGCTGCTGAATCTTAGTTGACATAGATTTAAAGTAAAAAAAACTCATACACAGTGCACACTATACATGAAATATGCTGTCAATCCAAATAAAATAAAACGCTATCCTTATAGGACTATGAAAGGGAGGCCACTTGTCTCTTTAACCCACTCTGGGTTCTAAAATCCTGAGTGTAAGAAACAGGTAGGAGCCACCCTGCTCAAAGCCTGTATATAACACATTGAGAAATTTTATAACTCAATACTTCATAAATATACTGGAGTAATTTTAGAACAGTTGAAATGAGAATTATTTTATATTTAACAAGGCATGCATACACACATGTATTGATATATTGATACAGTTTGGATATTTGTCTTGGCCCAAATCTCATGTTGAAATGTAATCCTCAGTGTTGGAGGTGGGGCCTGGTGGGAGGTGTTTGGGTCATGGAAGCAGATCCCTCATGGCTTGGTGCTGTCCTTGTGATAGTGAGTGAGCTCTTGTGAGATCTAGTTAAGTTAGTGGCACCTCTCCCTTCCACTCTCTCACTGGCTCCTGCTCTGGCAATGTGATGTGCCTGCTCCCCCTTCATCTTCCACCATGATTGTGGAAGCTTCCTGAGGCCTCCCCAGAACCCAAGCAGATGTCAGCACCATGCTTCCTGTAAAACCTGCAGAACTGTGAGCCAATTAAACCTCTTTTCTTTATAAATTACCCAGCCTCAGGTATTTCTTTATAGCAATGCAAGAATGACCTGACACACATATATACATTCACATATATATATATTTTCATATATTCATGTATATGTGTATACACTCACACATACATTTAAAAACATTCATCTTCAAGGCTGGGTGCGGTGGCTCATGCCTGTAATCTCAGCACTTTGGGAGGCCGAGGCGGGCGGATCACGAGGTCAGGAGATCGAGACCATCCTGGCGAACATGGTGAAACCCTGTCTCTACTAAAAATACAAAAAAATTAGCCGGGCATGGTGGCAGGTGCCTGTAGTCCCAGCTCCTGAGGAGGCTGAGGCAGGAGAATGGCACGAACTTGGGAGGTGGAGCTTGCAGTGAGCGGAGATCGCACCACTGCACTCCAGCCTGGGCAACAGAGTGAGACTCCGTCTCAAAAAACAAACAAAAAAGCATACATCTTTGAAAGTTATATGTAGTGGGATTCTTATATAAAATTTCAGTTCTTGCAAAGAATCTAGGCAGACCCCTTAATCAGTGTGTTTTGAGAAAGAGTCTTTATTCCGGTATAGCTTGGATCTCTTTTCCTGTTGCATCATTCAAATTCCACTGATTCTCTTCCACGAGTCCCATGACATCTTGTCTCATGCCATTCTGCACGAGGATGGGACTTTTAAAACACTGTGACTATCTCTAGATGATCTTCAGTCATAGCCTATGCAAAACACAGTCCACACTGAATATAGTTGTTATGGAGTCTTTGCTTCCTTTCTCTACACTCTGCAAAGTGCCGATGCTTTTTTACATATTAGTCAAAGGGATAATATTTGATTGTTTCCTCGATTTTGCAAGTTTCTCTTTAATGTGAGCTGAGGTCTTGGGTATGTTCTCTCTGCCAGCTGTGCTATCTCTGGGATCAGCATCCTGCACTGAGTTCCTGGGAGGAGGATATAAAATTTCTTTTAATAACAAAAGCCACTACCTGCTTAGAATATGGGCAAAGGCATATCCATCGCTCACTCTGATCAGTTTGTCAGAGCGAGCTACACATAGCTTCGATAACTTCAAGGCTACAAGTGTGATGTTAAAGCACTCCCAAGTTGACAAGGACTGTCTTCCCTCACAGAGGTTTCCTGGTATGTGTTTGTCCAGAACTGTTCTTGTCATCGGATTCATCATTCTGAAATTCCTCTATACAAGGGTTATGGTTTTATTTTCCCATAAAAGAAACCCACTGGAATGTATTTCTATAGGTAAAGAATCTCTTGCTTTGTTAAAACCACATTTAATATATCCTTTAATATTAGTAGATTAGAAATATAAGGAACAAATATAAAGAGATGAAAATCACCTTCATGTATTTCTTTTTCAATATAAGGGGTAATCAAAGACATAGAGAAGAGTAGAATTGCGTATAGTAGGTCATCCACAGATCCTTCCCACATCTCACTCTGGCTTAATAGCATTCTGTAAAAGGTGATAAATAGTCTGATTCAACTTCTCCCTGAACCCAAAAGAAGTGCCACCAGCTGCGATCTTACTGGAAGTTGGAGTTCACTTCAAAAGCTAAGCTGATCATAACTTGAGCCATATGCAGGGAAATTTATAATTTCAACATTTCCCATTAGTAAGAGTTTGCTTTGAATTGATCTTTGGCTTGGCAGGAGTACTTTTTACCTAAGTGTGGATGAGTGTGGGTGGTCTGATGTTAAATTTACAGTCAACAACACTCAAAGAGACATTTTAATAAGGTTGGGTTTCTCTCAAGTATACCAATAATGATTGAAGTGAGAATATTATATGTGATTGAGAATTGGGGAAGAGTTGCACCCAAGAATTTCTAAGAATTGCTGGTCATTGAACATCTTAATTCATGGACAGACACAGAAGACCACTGAGTGAGTTGCTGAAGGTAGTGAGCAGAGTCAGAAATAATATGTAGGGCCTTATGTGCTCTACTGTCCCATTGGCTAAATGGCTATCCTGATTTAATGTAACTAAATCATCTCACAGAAACATGGTGCATAAGCAGAGTAGAGGAAGGAAATCAGTATAATCCAAACTCCTTCCTTATTTCTGTTTAAACCAGTCATTTTCCTAATTATTTGAGTACCTAACTTATTTTTTTATATATACCGTAGGTTAGAGAAATGTTTTGGAGAGGTAACACATGCTAGTACCAGTTGTTGTCTAGTTTGTACATAATCGAATTTAAAGCACTTGGTTTTATTCATGACCACAGAGCTAAAATAAGGCTTCACTTACCCCCATTAAATGTTTCTATTTAACATGGCAGTTTCTAAAAGATACAAGATGATTCATGGGTTTTATTATTTATTTGGATTCTTAAGAAATAAATTTGAGATAGAAAAGGTCCTGATATAAAAATCTAAAAGTCAATAGATAACCTATTTTATAGCAGTTTTTGAGTTGCTTTTGGAAATGAGTTAGATGGCAAATATGTAACAAACATATCTTGGCTAAATGGAATCACCAGCGTGTAGCACAGTGTATTTCCCAAAGCAGGCCTAGTGAGTGAATAAATAAGATTGAGTAAAATAACTATTTTTTAGATCTTTACTGTATTAATGGATATCTGCTTCATTGAATGGAATGACAAGTTGCATAGATAGAAGAACATTTTCTTAGATGTTTTCAGGGTAAAATAATTTTACTGTGGATTAACATTGTATCTTTGGCTGTATGTTAATACAGCTTTCAGAAGGACAGAATGTACTAATGTTAATCAGTTTTCCAACTGACTAGGCAAATAAACTAATCAAGGAGGAACTTCAAAGTCAAGTGGAATTGCTAAATTCTTTTGAGAAGAAATACAGCAATCCTGGCCCTGTATATGACTGCTTGGTATGGCATGATGGCGAAGTCTGGAGGTAAACTTCATGTATTTTATAGATCTTCATTTACAAATATTTTCTTTTCTACTCTGGAAAACATTAAATGCTCAGAGCTGCACAGAATTTTGGTTTATTCGTGATGATATCACTCAGCAAAATCATTTGAGGGCCAAATTGGCATCTAGGTAGTTTTGGACAAGCCCCTTGAACTTCTAGTTATAATTGTTAACACTAAACCTGACTTTTATCTGATTTAAATAAACTAAATAAACTTATTTCATTAATAATTTATTAGGATGTTGACCATCCGTATATTTGGAAATGTTTCCTCATTTGTTAATTGAGATAGTGCTGCTTCCAGGGCTTTGTGAAAATTAAATTTGATGTTTCTAGATATAGTAAGCAATCAATGTATGCTATTGCTGCTGCTGTTTCTATTACTAAAACTAATAATAGTAATAATGCGATTTATACCAAGTTACCCATCATGTACGTTTTTCAGTTTCTTTTTTAGTGCCTTTTATACACTGCATATGTGCTGCTTGGAGTTGGTTAGTCTGCATGAAAACAGGAAGACATTGTTAATACAGATATTTAGCCATATGTGTGCTTTAGGATTTCTGCAAAAAAAACAAAAAAAAAAAACAAAAAAAAAAAACAAAAAAAAACAGGGACTATTTCTTAAACTCGTAGTCAAGAATTGCTTGTAGTCTGCATCCCTACTGGTGCATGGGAGTGGGTTAAAGAAAGCCAAAATAGGTGATCTCCGATTCTGTTGGCTAACTAAGGACCATCCTAGGACAGTCTCGGTTTCTTTATTTATAAAATGAGTAATTTGGAGCAAGATACCTTTGAGTTTCACTAATCTGGGTATTCAGTGCCTAAAATTGCCCAGCAATACACTAGGAACTCAAATTTTGAACAACTAAATGTCTGAGGCTTTCAATATTTTGAAGTAGAAAATTTTTACTGTCTTATAACCATCTTTAAATGTCAGAATCGGTCAGGTCCTTTCTACAAATGTCTTTTCTGCTAAGAAACTACCTTGGGAAAATCCTTTTCAGAAAAAATCGCTACATAGTTTATGTATTGGCAAAATTTATTTTGAAGTGAAAATGGTCAGTCTTCTATTTTTGGTGATATTAGGAACAGAACCAGATAAACTGCATATACATTCTGATAAATTTTTTAGACATCTTCCATTAAGACAGTTAAATAATGAGGAATCTATCAGGACATTGTAGATTCAAAGATATGAAATGTATGGGTATAAATCCAGACTATTTTAAATTAACAACTGAGCCATAAAACTTGAAGCTCTGATCTACAAAAATATCAGCGCACATCATGAACACATAGAGGTATCATAACTGCAAGAAGAAAAGGGATGAAAATGTCAAATCATATTTTTCTTTGTGTAAGTTTTTATTATAACACAGACTTTGTGGGAAAATACTTCAGTTTCATTAATAGAAAAAACATATTTTCCTAATTAATATAATTCCTGGTAGCATTATCAAGGCATTTAAATACTATTCAATATGGTAATTCATAATCTTTTTCAAATCACACATCCTTTGAGGAAAGTCATGAAAGCTTTGAATTCAATTTTCATAAAAATGCATATTCACACAAGTGTGCATAAAATTTCAGGTGATTCATGGACTTTAGGTTAACAACCTTGTATCCAGGAGTGTCTTGGAGCTACTCAGAACTTTAAATACATATATTTACATATATATTTATATATGTATGAAGATATATATGTTATACATATATCTTCTGCAACAACTTGGATATCAGCCCAGTTTATAGAAGAAATCGCATTCTTACATTATTATTGATTATAAAATTAAACTTACAGAAATTTAAAAGCAGTTAAACTTTATCATCTATAACATTTTAGTAATGAGAAAATTTAGAATATATTAGAATTTGAGAAAACTTACTTTCATTTAGCATAATATATAAAATAACTAGGAAGCAAGAAAATACAAAAACTTAAAAGAAAATTTCAGTTTGCTTATTTAACAAGAATAATTTCAGGATGCAACTAGTTTTCAACACTTTGCTTGACTAACATTTGAACCTGTCCAATCACAGGGACATGGAACCATTATTTTGTTCCGTTCTTTCACTCTGCTGAAAACATTGACTTATCCTCACAAAACACGGGTAGTCCCAGGTTCAAAAGAACTCTTCAAAACTCCACCTGGACTTTAATGGCCTGCGCTGCTGCAGGGTATTAAGAATTCCTTCCAAGAAGGAAAAGGTTTGAGGAAAGAGAATCACCATAACTGGCATATTTGTAGGTGGAAATAATGCTTCTTAAAGGAGCTGGTTAATCTGATTAATCTTTCCATCTTTCCCACTGACAACTATACTGTGAGTCATTCAGCAGGAGGCCGATTGAAAACACACAGGCACATGTGCACACACACATACATACAAATTATAAGGTTCTACAATTTCAGTCTTGCACATAATGCATACTGCATATAATGGCCTGCTGAAGCCAATGCTCTTACTGCGAAGAGCTGCTGCTCTATGTTTTTGCAAGGAAATAACAATTTTCTTGTCCCCGCCCACGTTCCCCTGTAAGTTACAAGCAAACACTTACCACCTGTTTCGTCTTTGGCTTCTGTTTGAATGCCAGAATAAACCCGGTAGGGCAGTGGATAAAAAGTGTATTTCTAAGGCCCAGATTATAAATAAAAGTAAGGTTTGTTTACGTTTTACTCATATTACTGAAGAAAAGCTTTAACTAGGCTACAGCTTTATTTTTTTTCTGGACAAATATATTTTTATTGATCATACATAAATAGATGAAGATGGACTTGGATGTTAAGAAAAATAATAGTATACAAAATCAAGAGTAGACAGTCGCCCCTAGACTTAAATTAAGAGTGTGTACATTAGATAATTTAATCCAATGTATCAGGTAAAAACTTGAACAAACCTTTTGGCCTCTTCCATAAAATTCAGGGAAGCATGTCCTCCACAAAACAGAATCAAAATATAAATAAAAGACTGGCTTAAGATGAAAGGAAACCTTATAAATGAAAAGAAGCCAGATGAGAGGCACTTAACTGAGAATGAAATGAAACTGAGTGGACAAAATAATTATGAGAAGATGAACCTTCAAATCAGAAAGAGGGAAAAAAGCTTATTTGATAATATGGGAACTCAAAAGAGAGTGAACACAAATGTGAAAATTCCAAGAGTACAGAAAAGTAGCATAACTAAATTAAGAGCATGAGAAAATGTATACAATTTTGAGTAATAAGAACAGAAATCAAAAGTTAGAATTGTATGTTATATTTTAGTAGAGCAACACTGAAGAAGAATGAAAACAAGAAATAATATGACTAAATATGAACATATGGAGAACAGAATAATATTTTTAAAATTTTTAGTTTCTAAATTTATCTGAAATTTTAATTTTGGTTTCTTATGTAATACTAATACCCCAGTTATTAGGAAGCTATTAGCTAATAACACTATTTTCAGTGATATTTTAAGTATTCGTCCTAGAAAAATTTCTATTTTTTAAAAATGTATATTTAAAAATACATTAAATGTGTATATACATCAATCATATGTATCGATTTCTGTTTTTTTTTAATTGCAAATGAAATTTGTATTTTTGTGTTCCTGGAATAAAATAAACTTGAATGGATTGTAATATGTTATTCATGCTGTAATTCAGTGTATTTGAATACTTTAAGAATGTTACATTTATAGTTAACAGATATTGACCTATAAATTTTCTTTCATATAATGATGACTAGGCTACAGCTTTATTATTTAAATGTGATGTTGGGAAGCCTGTCAAAATTAGTGAGAACCAATTGAATTACCTCTTCCGGTATGCATATCTCCTTCCTTTGAATTTCTCCAACAACTGTACATATAGCACCGTTAAGAAGCCCTATAACACGTGTGTTTGTAATTATGTAATTTACCCAACCAGATTACATAACGCCTTTATGGTCAGAAATTATACCTTTATGCTTTATATATACAAGGTCCTCAATAATGTATTGATACTATTGTTGAAATAGAAGTCAAATAGGTGACTTGCATTTAAATGAGTTTAAAAGTAATTTGTAGATAATGGGCTATTTAACATTTCTCTAGGAAGTTGTGCAGAATAAAGTATACAATTAATTTCACAAAGAGTAAATGAAAATGCGTGTAAAGCATTTAGCATAGGGCACGCAGGTACACAGCAAAACCTCGATCAGTTCTTATATTTATTGTTGTATTCCCCTCATCAGTTTCAGCTCTTTGTAAATTATAGGAGTTCAATAAATATTTGACTGGATAGGCGAGGCAATGGTTGACAAGAGAATTGTCTCAGCCCTACAAATAGATTTTTTTAAAACAATTGCATACCATAAATAGTTAATAAATAGCAGTAAAGTTTACTTAAGAGTTTTCTGTCCACATTAATATTACCAGAGAGAGGCAGGATGCGGTGGCTTATGCCTGTAATCTCAGCACTGTGGGAGGCCAAGGCGGGTGAATCACCTGAGGCCAGGAGTTTGAGACAAGCCTGGCCAACATGGTGAAACCCAGTCTCTGCTAAAAATATAAAAATTAGCCGGGTGTGGTGGCACACACCTGTAGTCCCAGCTACTTGGGAGGCTGAGGCAGGAGAATCGCTTGAACCCGGGAGGCGGGGGTTGCAGCGAGCCAAGATTATGCCACTGCACTCCAGCCTGGGTGACAGAATGAGACTCTATCTCAAAAAAAAAATTTATATATATATATAGAATAAAACGAGAGAAAGAGACTATACACTACATTCTAGCAAGGTATTCTCCCTATTCCTGAAGCTACATAGCTTACGTTCTAGTAAGAATGAATTACATACATTCCAGCAAGAAAGAGTCTTCTTCTTTCTGTAGTTATATGTCTTCTATTAAAGCCTAAAGCCTACTCTTTACAATCATTGCTAAATATTGACAGAAGTCTTAGATGGAAATTTGATCAGTGAAATTCTCTCTGCCTAAAGTCCATTCTTGACTGCCAGTAATCTGCCAGATCAAATCCTAGACCTCCGTCCAGTGCCAACCATGCAGCCCTTCCTCTTCTCCGCAAGCAGCCTCTCTTTGATGCTTACACTCCTTCTATACTGAACTTTTTGTGGCTTCCAGACCCCACTATGCTATTTGGTGCCTCCACAACTTTGTTCTGCCTGGAATACCAGGATCCTTTTCTCCCTTCCACCCACTTCATCTAGATGTCTCCTAGTAACTTTTCAAGACCCAGCTCCAGCATGTCCTCCTCTAGGAATTGGTCCCCAGCTTCTGCCTCCTCAAGGCCAGCCTAGAGCAGAAAGCAGAAGTGGGTGTCAAAGTGATAGTCTCCCAGACAGAAAGTGAAACTGTGGGAAACGATCTGCTTTTGATTCAAAATGTTGGAAGTTCTGGCTTTTGAACAATAAGAACAGCAATTTCTTCCACAGTACCTCCTAAGTACTGGACACTGTTCTAGCCGGACTTAAAGAGGGAGGCAGAGTCAAGAATCCAGTGTAAAATACTGTGTCCCGAGGTCTAGAAGGTTTCCATGGCCTGAATATGTCACATATCAACATAAAAGGAGAATCTGACCAGGCACAGTGGCTTATGCCTATAATCCCTGCACTCTAGCCTGGGCAACAGAGCAAGACTCTGTCTCAAAAAAAAAAAAAAAAAAAAAAAAAAAAAGACAAAAAAAGAGAATGTGTTTTTTTGGGGTAAATTTAGTGGTCCTGGTTCTATATAAGAAGGATTCAAAGGCCGAGGTGGGTGGATCACGAGGTCAAGAGATCGAGATCATCCTGGCCAACATGGTGAAACCCTGTCTCTACTAAAAATACAAAAATTAGCTTGGCCTGGTGGCACACACCTGTAGTCCTATCTACTCGGGAGGCTGAGGCAGGAAAATGTCTTGAACCCGGGAGGCGGAGGTTGCGCTGAGCTGAGATTGCACCACTGCACTCCAGCCTGGCAACAGAGCGAGACTCCGTCTCAAAAAAAAAAAAAAAGATTCAAAATAAATGACTCAGGGTCCTGAATTGTTTGCACATCTGTATCCTTCCAGACCTCAACTTATTATTAGCAATAGTAGGCTATCAGAGGGGATGGTGTCTGTCAGATAATGTCGTGACAAGTGCTATAACCAAGTCTAGAGTTACATTTGGAATGCTCGGGAGCTCAGAGGAAAAAGTAAGTAATCAATTGGGTTAGGTCAGGAAGTCTTTACTGAGCTGGGATTTGAAGACTGAGTAGGAGAAAGGAAGGACATTTCTGGGGAGCAGGACCACATAAGCAAAGGTACAGAGGTGGGAGAATGTTTGTTTTGTTCAGGGACTGGAAGTGAGTAGTTTGATGTGGCTAAAAAACAAAGAGAAGGGGTCACAGATTTGCAAGATAATTACTAAGGCCTTTAATAATGGGAAAAACACCTTACTTAAAACATAAGTGTGTCACGAAACACTGATTTTAAAAGATTGCCAATGATATTGTCTTGTGTCCCAACTGTTTGAAATGACAGCAAAATGTTATGGAAGGTAGTAATGTTTGGGATCTGGTTCTATCTCTGTCATTAATTTGTGGTAGGACCTTGAACAAGTACCTCAATCATTGTGCGCCTATGTCCTCCCCATATCAGAAACAAGAGAGAGCCAAGGATCTCCAGAACAGCTTTCAATGTTAAAAAGTCACTAATTTTAAGAGATGTAGGTATGAAAAATGTACCTTAATATATAACCAATATTCACTCAACAAATACACATTATGTCATAATCTACAAACCAGAGTGAGGCTACAAGAATGAAATCAACACGAGCCTTTCCTCAAGGAGGGTTTTTAAGCCTTCTTTAAATTGCACTTCTAAATAACTTTAAAATTCCGCATTTTCCTCAATTAATGTATCACTAAAACACACTAAGGGTATTGAGATGGAAGTCATCCTCTGAGTTCTCTCTGCAAAGAAACAGTTTGGTGACCATGGCTTTAGTTACAACTTCTGAGCCACTATCTCAAAACCTGTAAAAATCAAGATAATTCTGTAAATCCTGCTTTTCCCACGTGGCTTATTAGGGGACTACAGTAAGAAACATCACAATGTACGTGGCAAGGTGCCACCCAAACACAGGCTGTAGTTTTGGAGAATCATCGTGATAGCACGTCCTTATTAAGTCGCTTCCTTTTAGTGAGCACTTGCTCTCCCGCTACTTGTTATGCCCTTGAATTTCTTCCCGTGTATCTACAAGGTACTACCAAGTTTTCCAGTCTTCCAGGGCCACCTGCTCTTTCTTTAATGCCCTTTAAGCTTGCACCTCATTCTGTGTGACAATGGAAATTCAGGCACCTCCTTGCATGTTTCTGAGGCTAAGTTCTCACAAGTCCTTGGTGACATTTTTTACCTGTCATTCTGAGCACTACTCTTATACCTTCCCACATCTCTGCCCAAAGTGTGGATACAGCCCTTTATCTCCACATTCCAACCACAGGTGGCTACTGTAGCAAACTTCACTGACAGTGCGGGATAACATATGTGTTTCATAATCCAAAAAGAACAAAATGAGAAACCAGGTAACAATGCTCTCCAACAGCTTTCATTGATTTTGGAGGCCTATCAAACCCCTTGTAAGTTAAAGTGCTTTGTTACTGATGACGTTGCATACCTTATATAAAAACAGCCCTAGTTGTTGTTCCATAAGTATAAAGTTTCAGTTATGCTAGATGAATACGTTTTAGAGATCCACCATAGAACACAGTGCCGAAATTAACAATACACATTGTGCCCTTCAGAATTTAATAAGAGGATAGCTCTCATGCTAAGTGTTCTTACCATTAAAAAACAAACAAAAACAGAAGAACACATAGAAATTCTGGGAAGCGTTGGATGTGTCTTTTCCCTTGATTCGTGGTAATAGTATCACAGGGGCTTGCATATGTCCAACCTAATCAAATTGCACGCATCAAACCGATGCAGTTCTTCGTATATCACTTATACCCCCAATAAGCTATTAAAATAAATAAACAGGAACAGAAGTTACAATAGACTACACCAACTGGGAAAAAACCCGTTTCAGACCTCCATATCTTGCGTTTGTGAAAAATACTAGTAAGAAGAAAAGAAAATTATTTTAACACAAAATATATTGATTTATTCAAAAACTATTTATCACCTGTTCAGGTATAGTCACTGGGGATATATATGATGAGCAAGACAGACACAGTTCAGAGTTCCTACCTTCAAGGAAATACCTAATTTGCAAAGTGAGAGATGTAACCATCTCGACTTCCTTAGAGATGACGCCCCAAAGATCTGACTGAGAGCTAATAGTGACTAAACACTGAAATTCTAACATCAGATCATTTCCCTTATGCCTGAGTTTTAGACGCTTCAAGTGTTCATAAATTACAATAAGGAAGATTTAACCCAAAGAAATGTAGAATGAAATCCCACACAACAAAACAGAGGATTAACAATGCAAAATAATGGGCAGTCAAACTGTTTATGCCCAGTAGAACTTCTAGCAGCTTATAAAGTGGAATTCTATTATCCAACCCCGATTCCCAGAGTTGTTTCTGAAGGGAACACAAAGCTGCCATGGATTTCAGCTGAAAACTCCAGGTTAGGGCGGAGAGAAAAAGAAGAAAGGGAAATAATGCCTTTCCACTGTGGGAAAAACAGACACTAGACAGCTCGGAGGCACACAGCACTTCCTTCTTAAAATATTTTCTTTGTCTAGCTTACCTGACTCTTGTGTGCTCTGTGCTCTCCTTTCCCTCTGACCACCTCTTCTCCGTCTCAGGCTGGCCTGAGGTCATCAAATTTGTCCCCAGATATCGCAGGTCCACTGGAGTCTGCTCAGCAAGTTCCTTGTTGGCTGTGGGGAATTTAGTGCACTACTGTGGATTTTGCTATCACCTACATGCATAATAGCATTTGCCCTGTGCCAGGCCTTAGTTTTAAGTAATTTGCATTTATTAATTTATAATCTGCAGATGATTCCAAAACTATCCTCAGCACAGGTCCCAGGGTGTTAGAGTCATTCAACAAACTGCCTACCAGACACCCCTACCTGAATATCTCATAGTTAAATCAGACTAAAACTGGCAGAAACCAAAATCAATTCTCATCTCCTAAAATCTGATTGATTTCTCTATTATCAAACCTAATTAATGGCAATCATTCATTCATCCAAATGAGAAGCCTAAAACTTATTCCTGGCTCTGCCATTTCACTCACTGCCAGCCGCTAAGCAGCCTCAAAGCCTGTCAATTCTACTTCCAAATCTCAGCCCCATGCTGGCTGCCATTGCCCTCGTTCAGGGCACTTCTCTCTGAGATGTTGAAATTGCCTCTACCCTGCTTCTTTCTCTGGAGTCGCCTCTTGCTATTCCCTTAGATACACCTCTTTTACTGAAGCTACTTTATGCCTCTGTGCTCCTGGACAGGGGTTCCCTCAAACTTGACTGCTCTTGTCTGTGAGCCTTGAAAACTCCTGCCCGTTCTTCAAGACTCAAGTGCCACTTCTCCTGTGAAGCGGCCTCTGCCTCTGCAAGTTGAGTCACTTACTCCCTTCTCTTCATCTCCACAATAAAAGTATGTATGCATCTATCACATTATGTGGAATTGTTTCACTTAACATTTATTTCAAACATCCTTGAAAAAGATGCTACATGTCTGTCTTTGTCCCCTCAGCACTAGCATGACCTAGCAGGTACTGAGAAATTATTGTTGGATTTAATTGTATTGAACTCAGCCAACGTAATGCTTCCCATGCTATGATAAGTGCTAGCTGGAGATGGAATTTTTTAACGAGGGTGCAGGGGCGGGGGCAAGGCAGACGTACATTTCAGATGAAGAGGATTTCTCAGGATTTTTCATTTCAGGTAGAAATAACATCATGGACACAGACATAAAACTTCTCATCATGTTTAGAAAATTTTTAGTAACTAAATATGGCTTACGCCTCGGATGTGTGGAGAAAAGCAAGAGAGAAGAAGTTGAGAAGGTACATGGCATGAGATAACTAAATTACTTAAAAGTGAATCTTTGGGAGGTCGAGGCAGGTGGATCACCTGAGGCCAGGAGTTCAAGACCAGCCTGGCCAACATGGTGAAACCCTGCCTCTACTAAAAATGCAAAAATTAGCCAGGTGCAGTGGTTCGCACCTGTAATCCCAGCTACTCAGGAGGCTGAGGCAGGAGAATCACTTGAACCTGGGAGGCGGAGGTTGTAGTGAGCTGAGATTGTGCCACCGCATTCCGGCCTGGGCAACAGAGCGAGACTCCATCTCAAAAAAAAAAAAAAAAAGTGAATCTACCTACCCAAAATATATTTCAATACATTATTAAATACCCAAATTACCTATTGTGTAGGCCTCTTTATGATTGACATTTACGGTTGTTTTTTCCTTTCAGTATGTCTCTTAGTTTCAAATCTTAACATCAATTAATCCATCCAAAATTTAGATAAATAATACCTGGACCTAGAAATATCTAATACACCATGGGAATTTTGACTCCTGGTGACTAACTCTACCCAGCAATCAGGCAAATAAATACCAATTGGGAAATGAGTTAAACAGGCTCTATCCCAAATTGAAAAGACTGCCAGTAATTCACACTAAGTTCTAACAAGGAACATTGGCAGAAGAGTAATTCCTGCAAGAAATATACTGCCTGGGGCAGAGAGTGGGTTATTTCAAATCTGAAATAATCGCAATTTTATAGCATTAAAATGGCTACCATTTGTTGAATGTTTCTGCACTTTAAGCGCAATACTAAATTTTTTGCCTGTGTTGTCAGGTTAGTTCCTGGTGACGACTCTGAAATGGATCTTATTACTCCCATTTCACAGACACAAGCCAGGAGCACAGAGCAGTCTAGTTGCTCAGCAAATACAACAAAGCAGGCATGCGGTGAGGTCAGTCTGCTCTCCAATTCTCAAGGTTAGTGCGAAATGGATGCTATATAAACCACCACAGATTTTTTAGCAGGGTAGCGATGTGACTTAAATGGGCAGAAGATGCAAATTTAGCACAGTCTCTGCAATCAGACTGTTGAGTGCAAATCCTAAACTCGCCACTTTGTGATCCTGAGCAAGTTGCCTAACTTCTCTGAATTTCGAAGGAGGAACATGCATAAAATGGAGACAATAAAATCTCCTCCACAGGGTTGCTATGAGAATGGAATTAATGCATATAACGAGCTTTGAAGTATGTCTGACATGTAAAGATCCTGCCATTGTAATTATTGGAAAAACCCTGCCAGAAATGTGGAACATATATTCTCAGGGCAGAGTCAAAGCAAGCAAAGCAAAGCCACCCTAACTAGTGAGGGATGATGAGTGCCTGAAATAGGGCACAAAGCTGGAGAGGAGAGCAGCAGAGCTACTCAATGCTTGAGAGCTCTCCCCTAAAATGCAAATACCATTCTGGCCATGCCACCTTGGAGAACTTGATCCGCAGGGAGCAGCTGGCACACCAATGAACACAGTTTTATCAGGTTATAGATAGGAGCAAGGATGAGAAAGTCTAGGGGAAAAGACAAGCTACTTTTTAAATTTTCAATTGCTTTAGGAGTACAAATGGTTTTTGGTTACATGGATGAATTTTACAGCAATGCAGTCTGAGATTTTAGTGCACCCATCACCCAAGCAGTGTTTTGGGAAGTCAGGGACCCCCAACGGAGGGACCGGCTGAAGCCATGGCAGAAGAATGGATTGTGAAGATTTCATGGACATTATTAGTTCCCCAAATTAATACTTTTATAATTTCTTATGCCTGTCTTTACTGCAGTCTCTGAACATAAATTGTGAAGATTTCGTGGACACTTATCACTTCCCCAGTCAATATCCTTGTGATTTCCTATGCCTGTCTTTACTTTAATCTCTTAATCCTATCATCTTTGTAAACTGAGGAGGATGTATGTTGCCTCAGGACCCTGTGATGATTGCATTAACTGCACAAATTGTTTGTAGAGCATGTGTGTTTGAACAATATGAAATCTGGGCACCTTGACAAAAGAACAGGATAACAGCAATGTTCAGGGAACAAGAGAGATAACCTTAAACTCTGACCACTGGTGAGCTGGGTGGAACAGAGCCATATTTCTCTTCTTTCAAAAGCAAATGGGAGAAATATTGCTGAATTCTTTTTCTCAGCAAGGAACATCCCTGAGAAAGAGAATGTGTCCCTGAGGGTAGGCCTCTAAAATGGCCGCTTCAGGGGGTGGCTGCCTTTTTTTGGTCGAAGCTGTAGGGATGAAAGAAGCCCCAGTCTCCCGTAGTGCTCCCAGGCTTACTAGGATGAGGAAATTCCCACCTAATAAATTTTGGTCAGACCAGTTGTCTGCTCTCAAACCCTGTCTCCTGATAAGATGTTATCGATGATAATGTGTGCCCAAAACTTCATTAGCAATTTTAATTTCGCCCTGGTCCTGTGGTACTGTGATCTTGCCCTGCCTCCATTTACCTTGTGATATTCTATTCCTTTGTGAAGCACATGATCTCTGTGACCCACACCCTATTCGTACACTCCCTCCCCTTTTGAAAATCACTAATAAAAACTTGCTGGTTTTGCGCCTTGTGGGGCATCATGGAACCTGCCAACATGTGATGTCTCCCCTGGACGCCCAGCTTTAAAATTTCTCTCTTTTGTACTCTGTCCCTTTATTCTCAGACTGGCTGACACTTGGGGAAAATAGAAAAGAACCTATGTTGAAATATCGGGGGTGAATTTTGCCTGATATCTGGCTGAATTTCCCCCAATAAAGCAGCATACATTATACACAATATGTAGCTTTTTATCCCTCACCCTTCTCCCATCCTTCCCTCTTCTGAGTGTCCAATGTTCATTATACCACTCTGTATGGCTTGGCATACCCATAGCTTGACTCCTACTAATAAGTGAGAACATACAGTGTTTGGTTTTCCAATCCTGAGTTACTTCACTTAGAATAATGGCCTCTAGTTCCATCTAAATTGTTGCAAAAGACATTGAAAGACAAGCTACTTTGAATGTTGTGGGGAAACAGGAATGTAATCTGGATGCCGGGAGAAATGCTGTCTGCTTTTTCCTGTTGATCACAGCTTCCCTGCTCTTGGCATATCTACCTTCTAGTTAGGGACACTTGAAGATACTTAATCTATGGCCCTGTACTATGAACTTGGTAAAATGAGGTAGCTGGTCTTCAAGAGTCATTTTTCAATATTAAATTTCTATTAATTCATCAAAGAAGTTGGAGAAGTACATGAGAAAGGGCACCATGAGGTAAAAAAAAAAAATCCTGGTTCTTGAAAGTTACATGAAATACAGACTCTTATCTTGCCTATGACTACTCTCATCACAGAACAGTTAATAGACAGTGTTATGATTTTGAAAATATTAAACACCCATTAATGCACCATTCTAGATCATTTTAAATGGTCAGTAAAATTGAAGACTTAGCTATTGCTCTATATCAAGTAAAATAATTTTTTAAGTCTTCAAATTGCAGAATAATGTAACAATATCTGTGGTGGCATGACTTCATCCTCTGCAGGTGGATGAAGGAATATATATTATTAAATATTCAATTTCCTGGGAATACAGTTGATGAAGCATGCTGAAAAATGAATGTGGTTACTTAATAGACTATGCCTTCAAATAAATAAGGAAAGATTGCTGCCCTGCTTGCTATTTTCTATTTTAAATCTTCAAGCCAGCAGTTATTATTATAAATTAGTGCCTCTAAAGTGAGTTCTCAAGAAAGTTTTCTATCGATGAACTGAATTTCCACTTTAAACCTGTCTGTTCAAGTTCAGAGAATACTATTGGTGAGTTTGAAGTTAAGGGTGAAATTCAGTTGCGTTAGCTTTCTATTGCTGCTGTAACAAATTACCACAGATTTAGAGGCTTGAAACAACACACATTTATCAACTTACACTCCTCAAGGTCAGAAGTCCAAAGGGAGCTGCCCTGGGTTACGCCTAAGGCATCTGCAGGGCTGTGCTTCTTCTGAAGGTTCTAAGGGAGAATTTATTCATCTCCCTTTTCCAGCTTCTGGAAGCTGCCACCTTCCTTGGCCCATGGCCCCTTCATCCTTCCTCAGAATCAGCAACCACGTCACTCCAACTTCTACTGCCACATCCCCTTCTCTCACTCTCTTGCCTCCCTTCCCCTCAGAAGGAGCCTTGTGATTACACTGGGCCCACCCAGATAGTCCAGCATCACCTCTGCATCTCAAGATCCTTATTCGTATCTGCAAAGTCCCTTGTGCCATGTAAGGGAACATGTCCACACATTCCAGGAATTAGAGCACAGACATCTTTTGGGGGCATTATTCTGTTGGCCACATCAGTCTATTCAGATTTTCTCCTTTCCCACATTTCCAGGGGTGCACACCTCATGAAACAAAGCCTACACAGAGAGAAGCCATGGAAACAAGACAATGGGGGACAAGCCACAGTGAATACTTTACACATTTCACACTCTGAATACCTGACATTACCTTGCCACATTTCTGTCCCGTGTAACAGACCTATTCATTTCACAGAACTGCTGATATAATCTTCCGCTTTCAATACAGCAACACAGTTTCATAGCTCAGTTTCCATACCTGGAATGTGCTTTGTTCCTGTTGCAGCCTCCTTGACAACTGTGACGTTACAGAAATTAACACACACACACCCTCTCTCTTAGATCCTCTTTATGGTGTGTGAGGCTCAGGTGGTTCTGAACACCTAACAGGGCACACCTGGAACAGTAAACCCATGAGGCTACGTTCAGCCCAATAAGATACTTTCAATTTATACACAATTTATCTGTAATATATTCAAGCTGTTGATATCTTTGATGACTCCTTTTGGGGTTTATAACCTTGATCCAGAAGATGCCTACTCCATCAGAATAAATCTTTGTAAATTTGCTTCTAGTTTATGTGTACTCCCTCCCTTGAAAAAGTTGCCCACAAATCTATTTTTTTCCTCAAATATGTGAGAACATGGACTTGCAGATCCTGATGTGGCTGTGAGTGCCATGTGTCCACAGTGTGCCCAGAAATGTAGGTGTGAGCCTAGATGGATGTTCTTAGCTGGCACCACTGCAGGTCACTTCTCTTTGCCCCCACATGGCTCATATGTTTTCTAGCTCTTATACCACCCTCGCCTCCACCCAGAGGAAGCTCATCTGTGCCCAAAGGCAAAACTCAGGCACCCTGAGAACCTACATCCCCTGGCACGAACTTCTGGCCGGCCCTTGACAGTTTCTTTAATGGCAAAGTCACTTCAGGCCTACCAGGTGTCTCTTAGCTATTGCCTGGGAATTTGAGGAACTGTTGGAGGCTTGCCTGTGCCACAGGAGAAACATCAGAGACTCCCAGGATTATCTAAGGCCCCTTCTGACTGGGCCAGCAGTTACCACCTTGGCGCCTGTGTGTGTTGGCACGGCGCCATTGACACCTAGGACTCTCTCTGCTGGTAGAAGCATGCTCCACCCAGCGCCATGTGCCATCACTGCCCCAAACCATCTGGAGGGCTTTGTGCTCCCCACCCTGGGCTCAACTGAGGCAAAGCAGGTGCAAGGCCCTTTCTCAGAAACCCTCTATAGCATCTGATATTTGACCATCCTCACTCTTGGGGGTGGGGCCCAGGAAGCTGCATTTTAGACAAATACCCCAATTTACTTGGAGGCAAATAGTACATAAGCCACACTGTGTACACATACATTTCAAATACAAAGATTTCAGATCAGACCTGTCCCTTCATTTTCATGATTTTGCTTTTTTTGACAGTGCAGCAATTCCTGGGTTGAGGACAAACACTGAATAACTAAGCTATTCTTTATCTGAAGCACACTAGCACATCCTGCCTTTGTTTAAGCCAAATGTGCCTCCTCTGCTGTTATATATGATTGTTAAAGCACCGTGGCCTCAATTAACTGAGGACAAGCCACAGCCGTTATCAATACTAAATTGCTAAAATTGTTAACATCGTTGAGAATAGGAAAGAGAAATGAATGGGACCTCAGACAAGGAATAAATAAGGGGAATGGTTTCACTTGCCAGGAAAATAAAAGCTATTCCTTATGTCAAAAGGCACTGGGCAATGAACCATTGAGATGCACATAGCCATACCTTGCCAGTGACAATTAGAAATTAGCAATCTAACCATTATCTTCTGTCCTCCAGTTAGTAATAGGGCAGAGAGTAGTTCTTAAAAATGTGTTCACCAGACCAACAGCATCAGCATCACCTGGGCACTTGTCAGAAAGTGTAATTTCTTGGGTTCCTCCCAGACCCACTGAGTAAGAGACTCGAGGATGGAACCCAGTAATCTTCATTTTGACAAGCGTTAACAAGAATCTTTTGGTGGTTCTGATGCAGGCTAAACTTAGAGAACCCCTAGTATAAAGAGAAGCCAGGAGCAAGTTATTTCTGTATCATGCAGTGACTGAAAGTAAAAAAAAAAAGCTGAGATGAAGTAGTTACAGGAAAGGAAGTAAGAGACACTAAGGGAAAAAGTCTCCAACACAAATCAGATTTACATTAAAGAATCTGGTTATTTTCAGACAGCTGAATCAGATGCTCAAACCTTTTTTTAGCGTTCTGTGCCCACTTCTGGTCTATATCTTCCTCCCACTGGAAAAATCCTTCAGTTCGATTTAATTAGCATTACAGTTTACAATGTGTGTTCATACACATTATCTCATTTGATCCTCATAGTAATCCATGCAATAGGCAGAAATTATTCCCGTTTTATAAAAGAGATAACTGAAACTGAGAGATTAAGGGATTTACATGAAACCACACAACTATTAATTAGCAGAGGCAGAATTTGAATTCTAGGCCTTTGCTAATCCACGATCTTTCTGTTGACTAAATTTAGCTACCTTTGGGAAATTCCTCCTAAAGGATTTATTTCAGAATTTTTCAACTTCAGCACTACTGACATTTGGGGGGTTGCTAATTGTGGGGGGGCTGCATTTGTCATTAAGTAGCAGTCCTGGCTTCCAACCACTGGATAGTAGTAGCACCCCCCTACATAACCACCCCTAAGTTATGACAACCAAAAATGTCTCCAAACATTGCCAAATGTCCGCAGGAGGGAGTGTGGGGTAAAAGCATCCCTTTGAGATTTATTATAACTAAACAAGTGATTCTCAAGCTTTAGTGTACATCAGAATCACCTGGAGAGCATTAAACTTCAGATTGCTAGGGCCCACCCCTAGAATTTCTGATTCAATAGGTCTGAAAGGGACCTGAGAATTTGCGACTCTAACAAGTTCCCAAGTTATGCAGATGCTGTTGGTTTGAGGATCACAGTTGGAAAAACAATGGGCCAAACCATTTATTCATAAAAGGTATGTTTGCTTTTTTAAATATTTCATTACACAAAAATGAATAATCCCACAACACAGCAGCTCTGAATACATCTTCTTCCCATAGATCCACCAAGCTGAAGTTGAAGCTCAAATGGGGTTTCCATTATTAATACTTGACCCTTGAATATTATTTAAACAAAAAGTACTCTTCTGCTGCTCAGTGGGAAATCTCTCATACTTCTTACTTCACACATCTCTTTATGAAATTTTTATACGAGTGAGATCATGCAGTATGTGTCTTTCTGTGCCTGGCTTATTTATTTCACCTAACGTAACGTCCTCTAGGTTCATGCATACTGTCTCAAATGACAGGATGTCCTTTTTCATAGCTGAATACTATTCCGTTGTGTATATATACCATATTTTCTTTATTCATCATTGAATGATGGTTTTATACCATGGTTATCATGAATAGTACTGCAATAGACATTGGAGTGAAGCTATCTCTCCAACATACTGATTTCATTTCCTTTGGCTATATACCTAGTCCTGGGATTGCTGGATCATATGGTAGTTCTATTTTTATTTTTTTTAGTAACCTCCATACTGTTTTCCACAATGGCTGTACTAATTTACATTCCCACCAACAGCGTGCAAGGATTCCCTTTTCTCCATATCCTCACCAACACTTGCAATCTTTCTTATTTTTGACAATAGCCATTCTAATAGGTGTGAGGCGGTATCTCACTGTGGTTTTAATTTGCATTTCTTTGGTGATTAGTGATGTTCAGCATTTTTTCATATTCCTGTTGGCCATTTGTATGTCTTCTTTTGAGAAATGTCTATTAAGGTCATTTGCCCATTTTTAAATTGGGTTATTTGTTTTCTTACTATTGAGTTGTTTGAGTTCCTTGTTAAGTTTGGATGTTAACCCCTTATGAGATGTATGGTTTGCAAATATTTTCTCCCGTTTCATAGGTTGTCTGTTCCCTCTTGATTATTTCCTTAGCTGTGCAGAAACTTCTTAGTTTAATGTAATCTTATTTCTCTATTTTTGGTGTTGCCTGTGCTTTTGGGGTCATATCCAAAAAATTATTATCCAGACCCATGTCATGGAGCTTCTCTCCTATGTTATCTTCTAGTAGTTTTGCAGTTTCAGGTCTACATTTATATTGTTGATCTATTATGAGTTAATTTTTACAGTGTGACATAGGGTCTAATTTCATTCTTCTGCTTATGGATATTCAACCGTCCTACACTACTTACTAATAAAACCGTCTATTTTCCATTGTGAGTTCTTGGTGCCTTGGTTGAAAATCAATTAACCGCAAGTACTTGTATTTATTTCTAGGTCCTCTATTCTGTTTCGTTGGTCTATGTGTCTGTTTTTATGCCAGTATCATGCTGTCTTAATAGTAAATTGTGTAGCAGACTTTATAGTAGATTTTGAAGTTAGGTAATTTGATACCTCCAGCTTTGCTCTTTTTGCTCAAGATTGCTTTGGCAATTCAGGTGAAAGTATGATTTTTTTAAAGGAAGGCTGTTTTTCTTTAAAAGAGTGAGTTGACTTTTATTAAAAGATTTTAAAGTTTATAACAATAAGGAAAGTGTCCATAGCCAATACTTTTAAAGTAGTAGGAAGTCTAGGCAAGGTGAAATATTCCTACAATCTGCATGTTATTGCCAGTTCTCACAGGCTGGCATCAACTCTGACCAGCCAGCAGGTTTTCAAGCAGTGCTGAAACACCTGAAGATTTGCAAATGAAGGCATTTCTCTGTGTCCTTGATGCTTAAAGTGTGGTCCTGGAACCACCAGGGAACTTAGAAATCCACAGTCTCAGGCCGCAACCCAAACCCACTAAAGCAGAACCTGCATTTTAACAAGAGTTCCAGCTATTTCACATACCCATTAAAGTGTGAGAAACACTGCCTAGATAAAGCTGTCAATTTTTCATCATCGTTATTAAATAGACAAAAAAACCTTGGTGAACAAAAAAGATCAATTTCGTTTATACAGTAAAGAAAACAAGACCTATTCCAGAAGTTAGCAAATGTCATTTTAAGTTACATTAGATGTATGTGAAAGATACATTGTGTATATTAAACTTTTCTAAATTTTTAGAAACTAAATAATTATACAGAGGGGATATCTGGAAACAAAAGAACAAAATTTTTCTTTTCATGTGTACTGTTTTTAATAAAAACTATACAAAGGCCATGGGTAAGATTCAAAGTAGAGAATATTGACCAGGCACGGTGGCTCATGCCTGAAATGCCAACACTTTGGGAGGCTGAGATGGGAGGATCACTTGAGTTCAGGAGTTCAACACCAGCCTGGGCAACATAGTGAGACCTTGTCTCTACAAAAAATTTAAAAATTACCTTGCTGTGGCTGGGCACGGTGGCTCACACCTGTAATCCTAGCACTTTGGGAGGCCAAGGCAGGCAGATCACAAGGTCAGGAGATCGTGACCATCCTGGCCAACACAGTGAAACCCCATCTCTACTAAAAATACAAAAAAAATTAGCCAGGCGTGGTGGCGGGTGCCTGTAGTCCCAGCTACTGGGGAGGCTGAGGCAGGAGAATGGCGTGAACCTGGGAGGCTAAGCTTGCAGTGAGCCGAGATCGCGCCACTGCACTCCAGCCTGGGCGACAGAGGGAGACTCTGTCTCAAAAAAAAAAAAAAATTACCCTGCTGTGGTGGCACATGCTTGTAGTCCCAGCTACTGAGGAGGCTAAGGTGGGAGGACTGCTTGAGCCTGGGAGTTCAAGCCTGCAGTGAGCTGTGATAGTGTTACTGCACTCCAGCCTGGGTGACAGAGCAAGATGCTGTCAAAAAAAAAAAAAAAAAGGAAAACATCAAAGTAGAGACTATCACAGTTAACAGGATTAGTATTAAGGCACGGTCTTATTTTGATTAAAATTTCCCTTAGAATTTGAATCTCGGTAATTTTCTGGTTCAATTTTGTGTAAACTGAACAACTAACTGACTACATTTATTCAAATAGGCAAACAGGAGATAATCATGGCAGACAGGAGGCAGGACTAGATTGCAACTCTCTCTGATTAACAGAGAAGCATGTGGAGTCTCGTAATGTGAATTTTAGCTCCAGAACAACTCCAAGAACAAATCCTGAGAAGAACCACAGACCCTCTGAAGGACCCAGGAGGCGGAGGTTGCGGTGAGCTGAGACCGTGCCATTGCATTCCAGCCTGAGCAACAAGAGCAAAACTCCGTAAAAAACAAAACAAAACAAACAAAAACAGCCTGCAGCCCTAGACACTGTGACAGAGCCTACCCAAATGAGAATGAACCAGAAAACCAACTCTAGTAATATGACAAAACAAGGCTCATTAACACCCCCCAAAAAAATCACTCTGGTTCACCAGCAATGGATCCAAACCAAGAATAAATTTCTGATTTATCTGAAAAATAATTCAAGAGGTTAGTTATTAAGCTAATCGTGGAGGCACCAGAAAAATGTAAAGCCCAATGCAAGGAAATCCAAAAAATGACACAAGAAGTGAAGGGAGAAATATTCAAGGAAAAAGATAGCATAAAGAAAAAAAAATCAAAATTTCAGGAAATATTGGACACACTTATAGACATGCCCAGTGCTCTGGAAAGTCTCAGCAATTGAATTAAACAAGCAGAAGAAAGAAATTCAGAGCTCAAGGCAAGATCTTTGAATTAACCCAATCCAACAAAGACAAAGGAAAAAGAATAAGAAAATATGAACAAAGCCTCTAAGAAGCCTGGGATTACATTAAATGACCAAACCTAAGAATAATCAGTATTCCTGAGAAAGAAAAGAAATCTAAAACTTTGGAAAACATAGTTGGGGGAATAATCGAGGAAAACTTCCCTGGCCTTGCTAAAGACCTAGACATCCAAATACAAGAAGCACAAAGAACACCTGGGAAATTTCTCACAAAAAGATTGTTGCCTAGGCACATTGTCATCAGATTATTTAAAGTTAATATGAAGGAAAGAATCCTAAGAGCTATGGGACAAAAGTACCAGGTAACCTATAAAGGAAAACCTATCAGATTGACAGCAGATTTCTCAGCAGAAACCCTACAAACTAGAAGGGATTGGGGCCCTATCTTCAGCCTCCTCAAACAAAACGATTATCAGCCAAGAGTTTTGTATCCGGCAAAACTAAGCATCATATATTAAAGAAAGATACAGTCTTTTTCAGACAAACAAATGCTGAGAGAATTCACCACAACCAAGCCACCACTACAAGAACTACTAAAAGGAGCTCTAAATCTTGAAACAAATCCTGGAAACACATCAAAACAAAACCTCTTTAAAGCCTAAAGCACACAGGACCTATAAAAAAAAATACAAGTTGAAAAGCAAAAACAAAACAAAACAAAAAAAAGAAAACAAGGTACACAGGCAACAAATAGCATGATGAATGCAATGGTACCTCACATCTCAATAGTAACAATGAATGTAAATGGCCTAAATGCTCCACTTAAAAGATATAGAAGTGCAGAATGGATAAGAACTCACCAACCAACTATCTGCTGCCTTCAGGAGACTCACCTAACACATAAGGACGCACATAAAGTAAATGGGTGGAAAAGAGCATTTCATGCAAATGGACATCAAAAGCGAGCAGGGGTATCTATTTTGAATCGGACAAAACAAACTTTAAAGCAACAGCAGTTAAAAGAGACAGGTACATTACATAATGGTAAAAGGCCTTGTCCACCAGGAAAATATCACAATCCTAAAGATATAAGAACCTAGCACTGGAGCTCCCAAATTTATAAAGCAATCACTAATAGACCTAAGAAATGAGATAGTCAACAACACAATAATAGTGGGGGACTTCAATACTCCACTGACATCAAGACAGAAAGCCAAAAAATAAAAATGGATTTGAACTATCCCTTGGAACAATTGGGCTTAACAGATTTATACAGAACATTTCATCCAACAACCGCAGAATACACATTCTATTCAAAAGCACATGGAACTTTCTCCAAGATAGACCATATGATAGGCCATAAAACAAGCCTCAACAAACTTAAGAAAAGTGAAATTATATCAAGCCATCTCTCATACCACAGTGGAATAAAACTAGGAGTCAACTCCAAAAGGAACCTTCAAAACGCACATATATGGAAATTAAATAACCTGCTCCTGAATGAGCATGGGTCATAAAAAAAATAAAGAGGGAAATTTAAAAATTCTTCAAACTGAATGACAATAATGACATGACCTATCAAAACCTCTGGGATACAGCAATGGTGATGCTAAGAGGAAAGTTTATAGCCCTAAATGCCTACATCAAAAAGATTGAAAGAACACAAACTAACATTCTGAGGTCACACCTCAAGAAACTAGAGAAACAAGAACAAATCAAACCCAAACCCCACAGAAGAAAGGAAATAATCAAGATCAGAGCAGAACGAAATGAAATTGAAACAAAAAAATACAAAAGATAAATGACACAAAAAGCTGGTTCTTTGAAAAGATAAAATTGATAGAGCATTAGCAAGATTAACCAACAAAAGAAGAGAGAAAATCCAAATAACCTCACTAAGAAAAAAATCGGGAGATATTACAACTGACACCACCGAAATGTGAAAGATCATCAAGGCTTCTATGAACAACTTTACGCACGTAAACTAAAAACCTAGAAGAGATGGATAAACTCCTGAAAATATACAACTCTCCTAGCTTAAATCAGGAAGAATTAGATACCCTAAACAGACCAATAATAAGCAGTGAGTTGAAATGGTAATTTAAAAAATTACCAACAAAAAAAAGTCCAGGACCAGAGAGAATCACAGC
>NW_022096397.1:0-34232 GCF_006542625.1 Nomascus leucogenys
GTGATATGAACAATAAGGTCTAGGCTGAGGTGGTCTCAGATGGAGATGAGGAACTTCTTGGGAACTGGAGCAAAGGTGACTCTTGTTATGTTTTAAAGAGACTAGTGGCATTTTGCCCCTGCCCTAGAGTTTTGTGGAATTTTGAACTTGAGAGAGATGATTTAGGGTATCTAGATGGCAGAATAAATTTTTAAGAAGCAAAACATTCAAGAGGTGGTTTGGGTGCTGTTAAAGGCATTTAGTTTTATAAGGGAAGCGGAGCATTTTTTGGAAAATTTGCAGCCTGACAATGCGATAGAAAACCAAATCCCATTTTCTGAGGAGAAATTCAAGCTGGCTGCAGAAATTTGCATAAGTAATGAGGAGCCAAATGTTAATCCCCAAGACAATGGGGAAAATGTCTCCAGGGCATGTCACAGGTCTTCATGGCAGCCCCTTCCATCACAGGCCTGGAGGCCTAGGAGAAAAACATGGTTTCATGGGCTGGGCCCAGGGTCCTTGTGCAGTGTGCAGTCTAGGGACTTGGTGCCCTGCATCCCAGCTGTTCCAGCTGTGACTAAAAGGGGCCAAGATACAATTCCAGCTGTGGCTTCAGAGGGTGCGAGCCCTAATCCTTGGCATCTTTCATGTGGTGTTGAGCATGGGGGCACACAGACGTCAAGAATTGAGGTTTGGGAACCTCCGCCTAGATTTTAGAGGATGAATGGTAATGTCTGGATGCCCAGGCAGAAGCTTGCTGCAGGGGCAGGGCCCTCATGGAGAACCTCTGCTAGGGCAGTGCAGAAAGGAAATGTGTGGTTGGAGCTTCCCACAGAGTTCCTACTGGGGCACCACCTAGTGGAGCACCACCTACTGAGAAGAGGGCCACCATCCTCCAGACCCCAGAATGGTAAATTTACTGACAGGTTGCACTGTGCACCTGGAGAAGTCACAGACACTCATGAGCAGCTGCTCATGAAGGCAGCTGGGAGGGAGGCTATACCCTGCCAAGCCATAGGGCTGGAGCTGCCTAAACTTTGGGAATCTACCTCTTACATCAGCATGACCTGGATGTGAGACACGGAGTCAAAGGAAATCATTTTGGAGCTTTAAGATTTGACTGCCCTGCTGGATTTAGGACTTGCATGGGACCTGTAGCCCCTTTGTTTTGGCTAACTTCTTCCATTTGGAATGGCTGTATTTACCCAATACCTGTACCCCCATTGTATCTAGGAAGCAACTAACTTGCTTTTGATTTTACAGGCTCATAGGCAGAAGGGACTTACCTTTTCTTGAATGGGACTTTGGACCATAGACTTTTGAGTTAATACCAAAATAAGTTGAGACTTTTGGGGACTGTTGGGAAGGCATGATTGGTTTTGAAATGTGCAGATATGAGATTTGGAAGGGGCCAAGGGTAGAATGATATGGTTTAGCACTGTGTCTTCACCCAAATCTCATCTTGTAGCTCCCATAATTCCCATATGTTGTGGGAGGGACCAGGTGGGAGATGATTGAATCATGGGGGCGGGTCTTTCCTGTGCGGTTCTTGTTATAGTGAATGGGTCTCATGAGATCTGGTGGTTTTAAAAATGGGAGTTTCTCTGCACAAGCTCTCTCTTTTCACCTGCCACCCTCTATGTAAGACATGACTTGCTCCTCCTTGCCTTTCACCTTCTGCCATGATTGTGAGGCCTTTCCAGCCACATGGAACTGTAAGTCCAATAAGCCTCTTTCTTTTGTAAATTGCCCAGTCTCAGGCATATCTTTATCAGCAGTGTGAAAATGGACTAATACAGTACCACAGAGAGGGATCCTAATATCTACAAAAAAGGATCTTGGTTTCTACAAAAAAAAGACTAGAAATGACCTCCTTTATCATCTATGAGCAAATTTCTAACTTTGGGGGAACAAACCATTGCGTGCTATTTGCTGACAGATACTTTGGAAAAAGGAAATTTTTGCCTAAAATATGATGTATGCTGAAGTGGAAATAGTGATTGGTGACTGCAGTGACCAATGGCTATCATTAATATCATATGGGGTCTGCAGTTGAGTCCTTGAATGAGGTCTAAAATCCCTTGTATGGTCAAATAATAGTTTTTCTTTCTTATAAGAACAAATAGCATTAATAATTCAAGACACCTATTCTTAAGTAGGTAGGTCAAAACCACATACCCTACCTTGGATGGTTTTCACTGGGGGAGAGTGAACATTATTCTCATATTCTTGTTTAAAGCCACTTTTGTTTAGCAATTTCATTTATTTAATCTTTTGACACATATGTAGTTCATATGAAAAGGAATTTTTATTTGGCTTTTACTGAAGACTCACAATTTTTGCTCTACAGAAACTAATGAAATTAAGGAGAAATTTGTTCCTTTGACTCCCAAATAAGTGAAAAAGAAGTTGCAAATGGAGTTTGCTTCAAAAATTGGACCCAAAATTTTTGCCGGCAAAGTAATACAATGGTTCATGACATTCAAGTCCCACCTTTTCCAGGGACAGTTTGCTTGCCTTTGCCATCGGCTTTAGACACTGACAGAGAAATGTCAGATCTGGTTAAAAGCTTTTAGATCAGGAAATATTCTGCTACTTAGGGAAATGGTTGAGTAGAATGTAAGTTATAACAAGATATTGCTTGGATTTTGCATTTGATAGAGTTAAAAGGCATGTGAAACCCTTTGGCCAGGCTCTGTCACCTTGAGACTAGGTTGACAGGTTTCGAAAACTTTCATTTTATCCTAACTAAAAATAATTGAAGCTGCGCGCAGTGGCTCACGCCTGTAATCCCAGCACTTTGGGAGGCCAAGGTGGGTGGATCACGAGGTCAGGAGTTTGAGACTAGCCTGGTCAGCATGGTGAAACCCCATCTCTACTAAAAATGCAAAACATTAGCCAGGCATGATGGTGCATGCCTGTAGTCTCACCTACTCAAGAGGCTGAGGCACCAGAATCGCTTGAACCCGGCAGGCGGAGGTTACAGTGAGCCGAGATTGTGCCATTGCACTCCAGCCTGGGTGACAGAGCGAGACTCTGTTTCAAAAAAAAAAACAAAAAAATAATGAAGTACCATTTAGTCCAGGGAGACGGGCAGCCTCAGAATGTGGGCTTCTAATGCATAAGACAGGTCTAACCCTCACAAACATTTCATTTCCTCCCCTGGTACCTCCCAAAGCATACTTTCTTGTGGTAATCCTTTTGCTTGAGATCTCAAGTTTAAAGATGAGACATAATGAGTGTTTGGAGGAGGAAGTTAAGAAAACTGCATTCATGTTTTTTTGTTTGTTTGTTTGTTTCTTCCCTAAGCAGCTCACTAATTAGGATCCTGAGAGAAGTATGGCTTAAACTACTTTGCACAATCTCACCTATAGATTATATTTCCCTCTCACCCCAAGGCCCAGAGGGCTAACCTGGGGGGCCCTATAACTTGGAGTGGACTTCTTACCGTGGTCTGGCATAGAAAGAACCAGAGACCTGTGTCTGAGGCAAAGTCAAAATCAACACCAAGACCATGGCACAGGGGAGGGGTGCGAAAGGGACCCTGAAAAGAAAATCAGGAGTCAGGCCGTAAGTGGAGAAAACAAAAATGGTTCAGGAATAAAGTCGGGGTTTGTTCTGTGTGGTTTCTGGCACTGGTGCACTTGAAGTTACATTTATGTTAGGGTGGAGCGGAATTGGGTAGGGGTGAGGGCTGATGTAGACAGGCCTATTAGAGGGCTCTGAAGGCACAGGAAGAGACACAGACAGACCACTGTGGAAAAGGTATCTTTGGTACTTGTTTTCCTCTCTCTTTGTCAGAATAGTGGCTATAGACTCAGCTGTAAATGAACATTTTTTAATTTGTTAATTTCCCTTTTTATGGGTATAAGTATTATTTTAAAATATTTATTATAACATTAAATGTGCTAAATGGTAAACAACAGCAACAACAAAAATCAAACACAAACTTTGAAACCACAAAAAAGGTTTGAGAAAAAACTAAAAATGCACCAGTAATCAGAACACACAGAGGTAACTACTACTGGTATTTAGGTGAATTTCGTACCTGGTATTTTGGTGAATTCTTTATAAGTCTTCCTTTTCTAAACTAAAAAGCAGCCCCCTCAATATTGTTTAGATTCATTTATCTAAAAATATGTAATGAGGCCCTACCCTGTGCCTGACACTGTCCTAAGCACTGTTACATATGGTAGGAATGAAGCTGACAAAATCTTTGTCTTCTCTTGCTGACATGCTCTTGAGAATGGGGGAGACAAATGTGAGCAAAACAAGTTAAATATATAATATTTTATATGTGAGTGTTAGAGAGAAATAAGGTACAGGAGAGGCAGAGGCTCTTGGTGTCTGAAACAATTGCATTTTTAAAAAGGGTCATTAGAGAAGATCTTACTAAGACGGGGACATTTGAGTGGATACCTAAGGTAGTGAAAAGCCATGTGCACATCTCAAAGAATAGGGAATAGCAGGTGCAAAGGCCCTGAGATGGCAGTGTGCCTGAGCTGTGAGAGAAGTGTTGAGCAGGCCAGTGTGCCTGGTGTGAGAGGGTGCAGGAGACTGGCAGGAGATTAGGTCAAGCAGAAGTAACCTGCTGAAATGACTTTGGCTTTAACCCTGGGGATGATGAGAAGACCATGGAGTGTTTTCAACAGAGGAAGGATATGATTTGACTTATGTTTACTAGAATTTCTCTGGCTGACAGGGTGTGTGAGCGCAGCGGAAGAAGTGGCTAGACCAGAGAGGAGGCTCTTGTGATAATCCAGGGGGAGAGGGGATGATGGTAGCTCCATGTAGGTGATAGCACTGGAGGTGGTGAGGGTTGGATTTGAAGGTAGAAGTGGAGGGCTTGATGATGAACTAGATACGGGATGTGAAAGAGGAATTCAGAGTGACTCGAGATGTTTGGCCTGAGCAATTGGAGAGATGGAGTTACCACTAATTGTGCTGGGAAAGACTTTGGTAGAAGCAGGGTTTTGGGGGCAAGATTAGGAGCTGATTTTGAACCTGTTAAATTTTGAGATTCCTAGTAGGTTTCCAAGTAGAGATACTGAGCAGGCAGTTAGACGTGTGAGTCTGGAGCTTAGGCATGAGGTCAAGGTTGACATAATTTTGTGAGTCATCATCTGCATGTAGATGTCATGAAAAGCCATGATAGCAGATGAGATCATTAAGGGATTCAGTCCAGTTAGAGAAGTGAAATGGTCCAAGAACTGAACCATGGGGTGGGCCAGAGCTAAGAGGTCAGGGAGATGAGGAATCAGCCAAACAGTTTGTGAGATAGGAGACACCAAGGCCACCTGGTGTCCAGGAAGCCAAGTGAAGACATGTTGAAGTAGGAGGGACAGCAGAGTGATCAGCTGTGTCAATGCTGCAGATAGGCCACAGAGCCAGGTGTGGAGTGTGTGGGGAGAAGGACTGTGCTGTGTGAGGGTTTTTTTCTGAGCTGTGGTTTATGGATGATACGATATTTCTCAGATGGAAAAAGAGAGGAAGAACATTTCAAGAAGGAACTATTTGAACAAAATCAAGAGAACTGAAAGTAAATGTTTTTAGTGGAATGCCAAGTAATTTTGGGTATGGTTGGAGAGATGCTGGGGGATGAGGCTGGAAAAGTCCAGAGGGCCTTGAATGCTCTGCTAAGGAAAAGGGAAGGATTGGAATGGTCATTTGTTGAGATTAATCAATAATTGATGAAATTACTCCAGTTAATTTTCATGACAAAGTAACCCAGGTCAACATTATTGCTTCCATTTTACAAATGTGGACAGTGAAACTCTGATGAAGTAACTTTTCTTACACCCTATAAGTGGTATAGCTAGAGTTCCAACCCAGACCCATCTTGCTCAAAACCTTTGATATTTTCAAGTAACCAGGCTGCATTCCTCAGAGGTTTAAATGGAGATGTTTGAATTAGCAAGTGACACATTCAGATCAATGTTTTGGGTAGGTACCTGGCAGCAGAGTAGGGCATGGGTTTGGGGCAGCCATGGTCTCTAAAATCACCTCAGATGGGTGAACACTTACACAGACTACATGCACTTTTAATTGTTGACTTTGTATTTTCAACCAGGGAGCTGGCCAGGTGAACCAAAGCTGCCAGGTGAGCCACGCCACCCAGAGCAGGGAGCATGTGCTGGGGTATTGATTGGAGAAAACTTTATACACATTTGCCCTCAGTAGATGTACCCTGTTAGTGAGCCAACATTATTTTGTCGATGTCTGTGACATGTTTCATCATGTAGAGCATCTGATATCATTTAGACAAAAGACCTGGAAAAATAAAGTCCAGAACAATTCAATTAAATGAAAAAGCTCAGCTTCTCATGCAATTCTAAGGAGACCCATTTTCAAGTCAGTGTCATTATAATCACTCAGTGGGGGAGCATAATTCATGGAGCATCTTCTGCACTAAGACCTTATTATGATGATGGGTGTAAAGAAATATCCATGAGACATGCACACAGAGGATAACGAGAACCTCAAACCATGACGTGTCCAGTGAACTGTTTAATTGGATAGAATTTTGTCTGGGACGATGGCTATCCTCCTGCTCTCCAGCTATGATGGGAAGTTATGGAATGTCGATCATCATCAATGCTGTCCACAACCCAATGGCAGAATGAAATCATATAAATGCAAATTACACTGTAATTAAAGAGGAAAGAGGCAAGAAGCAAAAACATTTAGCTGAGCTTGGCCTTCAGAGTCTTCCATTGCCTTTGAGAGTTCACTAGGCTTAGGGTTTGCTTTGAAATAATCCACTTATGCTGTTGGTGGGGGCAGGAGGTTAATGAAGAGGAGTGCAGGGATGGTGCAGGAACTCAGCACTGGGGTGTGATAGGAAAAAGGAGAAAGAACAGGGTATTATTTATATGGGGAGGCAATGCTAAGACTGTTTTTATTGGCTGCAGTTACATCTATTTTTAATTTAATGTTTTGAATTGTTCTAAGTTTCCATTCCAAAATAAAATAAAATAAATAAAATAAATAAACAAGTCAAAATTCTCCTTTCCCACCTTAGCCCCTTTCCAGTTTTCCAATCCCAGGAACCACTGTTGTTAGTGTTTTTAGTGTCTTTTCAGATTGTTTTTGTGCTAATACATACTGGAATTTCCCCCCATTTTTATGTGGAAGGCAACATACCTTGCTTTTTTTACTTAATATATTGATCCCCTTCTATACTAATACAAATAAACATCCTTATTCTTTTCTACAGCTGCCTAGTGCTCAATGGAAATACCATACTTTACCAATCCCCTGTTCTTGGAGATTTCATTTATTTCCAATATTTTGCTACTACAAACAAGTATTGGCATTTCTGCTTTCCCCACTGGATTCTGAGCTCTATGAGGGCTATGTCCCAGACCTTACTCATTTTCGTGTTTATAACACATAATGCAGTCTCTAATAGATAGCATATGTTCAGTAAATGTGAATGGAATTCACTTAAATGGAACTCAAAGAATCCATATAAGCAGCCGTGATGAACACAGCTGTCAGCTGCCTGTGGGCCAAGAAGATGGCTGCCCATGTGCAGTGATTTCATTAGGCCTGGTAAGACCTCATTCCCCCTCCCACCCAACTCCAAATCTTTTCAGACTTTCTGGATCATAATTTAAATCCCTCCATTCCTTTCATCCCTTTGGCTTCCTGATCTCACTCTTATTAAACAGCAAATGTTCCCTCATATTTGCATCATTCACCTCTCAGTGGGGTCTTTGGACCTTCTCTCTCTGGCCACACCACCTATTCTGACCGTTTTAATTGCTATGAGACCAGGTCTTAGGAACCTGAGGGACAGACACCTAAAACCTGCAGTGTCAAATCAGAGCTGGCTCTCATTAATATTGCCAGATGGTCACTTGCTCAATTGGTCCAGGGCTCGAGTAGACACTCAAACCCAGACAGCCAGGGCTCAACTTCTAGCTTTGTCACTTAGTAGTGTGTAACACCAGGAAGTCACTCTCTGTGTCTGCATTTCTTTATCTGAAAAACAGAGGTTCTTACAGCTATACCTACTGTCTTAGTCCTTTTGGGCTGCTATAACAAAATAGCATTGACTGGATAGCTTAAACAACAGAAATTTAATTCGCACAGTTCTGGAGGCTGAGAAGTCCAAGATTAGGACAGATGTTGTGTCTGGTGAAGGCCCACCTTCTCCCTGTACCTCACATGGTGGAAGGAGCAAGGCAGCTCTCTAAAGCCTCCTTTATAATGGCACAGATCCTATTCATGAGGGCTCTGCTCTCATGATCTAATCACCTCCCAAGGTCTCTATCCCCTAATTATTATGGGAGTTAGGATTCCAACACATAAACTTCAGAGGACACAAACATTCAGACCATAGCACCTACCTCATAGTGTTGTTGAAAGGAACAATGAGTTAACATATGTGGAGTACTTAGTACAGTAGCTGGCATGTAGTAAGTGCTATGTAAGGGTTTTCTGTTATTGTTATTGGTTTTGGGGGTGGCTTAGTCCTTTTGGGCTGCTATAACAAAATAGCATTGACTGGATAGCTTAAACACAGAAATTTAATTCGCACAGTTCTGGAGGCTGAGAAGTCCAAGATTAGGACAGATGTTGTGTCTGGTGAAGGCCCACCTTCTCCCTGTACCTCACATGGTGGAAGGAGCAAGGCAGCTCTCTAAAGCCTCCTTTATAATGGCACAGATCCTATTCATGAGGGCTCTGCTCTCATGATCTAATCACCTCCCAAGGTCTCTATCCCCTAATTATTATGGGAGTTAGGATTCCAACACATAAACTTCAGAGGACACAAACATTCAGACCATAGCACCTACCTCATAGTGTTGTTGAAAGGAACAATGAGTTAACATATGTGGAGTACTTAGTACAGTAGCTGGCATGTAGTAAGTGCTATGTAAGGGTTTTCTGTTATTGTTATTGGTTTTGGGGTGGGCAGCAGGGTGGATTTGTTATTGTTATTGGTTTTGGGGTGGGCAGCAGGGTGTTATTTCTGTTATTGTTATTGGTTTTTGGGGTGGGCAGCAGGGTGGATGCCTGCTCTCCGCTTTAAATCTCTGTTAGCACACCTGGGTAACCATCTCAATGCAGGGAGTGGTCGGCCCTCTCTGTTTTGCTTTCCTGGGGCAGAAATTTTGGGTTGCTGGTGATATTTAACTGAAATGCTCCTACCTTATTTGAGGAGCTCTAGTTATGGAATATAATAACAGCTGTCTTACCTCATTTGAAACACTGGGCAGGGAAAATCTTTTTCCTCCTCTTATTATGTGATAAAAATACTAAAACACAAGCAAACATACTTTCTAGATAAAGATGGGACTGCTTGCATGAGCTTTGCCAACATTAAAAATTCTTTTCCTATGTTGCATTTGCATTGTTTGATTCCTAGGAATGAACACACAGATTCTTCATGAGTTCTTCTTAAGAGCAATAAAAAGTAGCCACAGCCTGTCAGTCCCATCAGTTTCCAAGTTGAGAGGAAAACCCATGCCATGAGGATAGCACAGTGTCCCTCCTCTGTGCTCCCAGAATGCCACATGCTTAGCCCTATGCGTGGAATTAAAACATTTTATAGAGTTAGTTACGCATGTACTGGACTGGTTTTCCATGAGCTGCCAGGTAGTACTCATTATTTGAACAAAGACAGGAGGGCTGTCCTCAGCATGAGTTGTATAGGTTGCACATGGATAGAATTTAAGTGACACCTTCCAGACTTTACTAATAAAAGTAATGTGGGGGCCAGGTGTGGTGGCTCATGCCTATAATCTCAGCACTTTGAGAGGTCGAGGCAGGCAGATCACCTGAGGTTGGGAGTTCGAGACTAGCCTGACCAACATGGAGAAACCCTGTCTCTACCAAAAAACACAAAATTAGCCATGCGTGATGGCGCATGCCTGTAATCCCAGCTACTTGGGAGGCTGAGGCAGGAGAATCGCTTGAACCTGGGAGATGGAGGTTGCGGTGAGCTGAGATAGTGTTATTGCACTCCAGCCTGGGCAATAAGAGTGAAACTCCATCTCAAGAAAAAAAAAAAAAAAGTAACGTGAGGTCTCTTGCTAAGATACAGATTCCTAGACCCCATCACAGAGGAGGCAATTCAGTAGGTCTGAGGTTGGGCCTGGGAATCTGAATTTTCACTCTGTAGCTCAGGTAATTCTCATGCTCTGGCAAGTCTGGGAAATACTTGCAGAGTGCTTAAGAGCTCAGGCTCTAGTCAGACTTGGGTTTGAATCCCGATTCTTTCACTTATTAGCTGTGCTACACTGGTCAAGTTACTTCCTGTCTGCACCTCACTCTTCTCATCAGCTAAACATGGATTATAATAATATGTCCTCAAATGGTTGCTATAAGTTTAAATGAGAAAATGGATGAAAAGTGACTTGCACAGCTCTGACACATAACACATTCTACAAATGACAGCTCAATTTTCAGAATGACACTAAGGGGTAGTATCATTACCAAAATTGATCCTCATTTTGAAGATGGGAAAACTGATATACAGACAGGCTAACAAGCTAGCTGAGGTCACACAGCTAGTGAGTGGCAGAGCTAGGTTTGAAATCCAAGCAGTTTCTTTTGAAGTGGCTCTTGACAGGCTTGGGGACAATCAATGTTGGGAGGGAATGAAATGGGGCTTTGAAATACATGCCTTGCACATACATTGACCCTTTCCCTATAATGCATTGAGAATCTGAAATTGAATCCTAATGTATTAGGCAATATATTAGGATTAGAGGGTTCTCCTCAAAGTCTGAAGGAGATAAATTTAGAACTTAAAGAGAAGCTCTTCATGGAATAGAAGAAATTTAAGGAACCAGTTTTTTAGGCTAATAATATAACTAATCTTAAAAGAAGTAAAATTCCTGTATAGCAGATCCCTGAGAATCTCTGAGGGTGAGTGATGGGTTGTGGAGTTGGCATCATTGAGAGTAACCAAACTTCTCAGGGCATGAACTTCCTTGTCATGACTTTATCCTTGCAGTTTCCAGGGTTATAGTCCACACCTAATCAGCACTATCTGAGAACACTGTCCTAGGACCAATTCCAGAAAGCTTTTCATGGTAATGGCAGTGGAAAAGAAAGATGAGCAAGGATGTACACAAAATGTTTGCTTCTGATTGAAATAAGGATAAAAATGACCTTCAGTGCTAACAAGAAATCACTGGATAAACAAACCATAGACTCAAACATGTCTTTACAGCCATCAAAGTGCTGTAGGTGCAAAGAAATATAAAAGAAATAGACTCCAGAGATATCAGTCCTTTTTAGGTAAACTAGGGGTGGACACTTTCGTATCAGGGGTTGGTTGTACCAAGGTTAGGGACATTGTGGGCAAAAGAGCAAGCCTGCCAGAGACTTGGCTGGGATAAGAAGAAACAGCCCATTTATTTTCATTTTTATTTTTTTTACAAATCTGTGGCTGGCCTTTGGATTTGAATGTGGAGGAGACTTAAATGCAAAGATAATCTACTCTGCCCAGTAATTCTCTCACATAGAAATCCTGTGTAATAAACAGAGGTTTGAGGCAGAGCTCGGAAGCAGAAAGAAAGTTTGTGATCCTGCAGTCTTACAGTTTCAAAATCTTGGGATCTTGAAGTCTCATGGTCTCTCATTCTTGTGGTCTCGCAGATTTCTGGCCCTGCAGTTCTGAGGTTCCATAATATCATGCAATGTGCTCTCAGTAGTTTTGTGATTACAGTTTTGAGGTCTAGCAGCCTGTGGTCTCAAAATCTTAAGGTCTAGCAGTCATGTGGTGCTTTAGGGAGAGGCCTCAACTTATTTAAGTATCTGAAGACATATTTACTGGAATCTAACTAATGGAAGCTAATTTAATGGAAGCTAATCAAAGCTGCAACCAAACATCTTTACCCCAGCTGCCTAACTAAAGCACACAATTTATATTCTTTAGCCTCTACTATTATTTTATAAACAATACCTGGCATATATAAAAATTGTAACACAAGTAAAGAAACAGGAGAATGGGAACCATAGACAAGAGAAAAATCAGTAAGTAGCACTGAGGTTGAGATTAGCAGACAGGAACTTCGAAATAACCATACTAAATACATTAAAAAAGCTACATGAAAAGATGAATATAGTGAGTAAAGAGATGTGGAAATTTTAAAGAACGTGTAAAAACTATAAAAGAGAACCAATTGGAAATCCTAAAATTAAAAAAACATATATACACCTTAAAAACATTTCACTGTGTGGAACAGCAGATTTTACATACAACTGAAAAAAGGAACAGTGAAGATGAAGACATGCAGTAAAAGCCATCTAAATAGAAGAACAAAGTGAAAAAGGGTAGAAAGAAATAAACAGAGACTTAGTGACCTGTGGTATAGCAACAAGTGGTCTAAAATACAGGTAATTACAGTTCTAGGAGGAAAGGAGAGAGAATGAGACAGAAACATTTTGATGAATTTTGGCTGGAAATGTCAAAAGTTGATAAGAAACAACAACCCCAAAATCTAGGAAGCTAAGTAAACTCTAAGCAAGATAAATTCAAATAAAATCACACCCAGACACATCATTGTCAAACTGCTGAAAACCAAAGATAAAAACGTCTTGGATACATCAGGAGAAAGATGGTTCAGTACATACAGGATAATGTGTTCCAAGTGACCATTGACTTACCCTCAGGAAAAAAATGGGGCTCAGAAGACAATAGAACAAGCTTTTAAAGCATTGGGAAAACAAACTGTCAACACAGAATACTATGTCGTTCAAAAATATCCTTTAAGAATAAAGGCAAAATTAAGGCACTTTCAGATTATAAACACACATACACATGAAAATTAATTGATAGCAGGCTTGCACTACACAGAATGCTAAAGGTATTTATTTAGGCTGAAAGGAAATGATACCAGATAGAAACTCAGATGTGCAGAAAGGAATGAAGAACATCAGAATGGTAAATATGTGGGCAAATAAAATATAAAAGACTACTTTCCTCTTAATTAAAAAATTATGACAGTTTAAAGTCAAAATTATAACATTGTCTTGTGGGATTTTAAACATATGTCAGTGTAAATAATGTATGAAAGTCATAAGATAAAGAATGGGGGATGGGTGTGTGTTCTAGTTCCGCTTAACAAATTACTACAAATGTGGTGGCTTAAAACATCATAAATCTATTTGCTCACAGTTTAGTAGGTTGGAAGTTCAACATGGTTCAGCTGAAGGCCAAAATCAAGGTGTTGGCTAGGTGAGGCTTTTATTTGGAGGCTTTAGAGAATAATCTACTTCCAAGCTCATTCAGTTTGTTTGTGAAATTCAGTTCCTTACTGTTGTATCCTGTTTATTTGTTGGCTGTCAGCCAAGGGCTGCTCTCAATGTCTAAAGGCTTCCCAAGTTTCTTGGCATATGGCCGCCTCCATCTTAAACCAGCACTAGAACTTCAAATTCCTCTTGTACTTCAAATCTCTGACTTTCTCTTTCGCTACCAGCCAGAGAACATTCTCTGCTTTTAAAAGACTTACCTTAAGTCTTATGGTTCAAGCCCACCTGGGTAATCTCTGTATCTTAATATGAACTGGCTTTGCTCTTTAATTATATCTGTAAAATCCCTTCCCAGCAGTCCCTAGATTAGTATTTGATTGAATAACTAGGGGATAGGAGTCTTAGGGCCATCTTTAAAATTCTGCCTACCACAGTAGAGAAATGCATCTATATTATTGCAAGATTTCTGTATTTAACATAAAATGGTACAATGTTATCTCTAAATATCTACACAGCAATCATAAAAACTACAATGCAAACAGACATAGTCAAAAATCCAGAGAAGAATTCTAAAAATTATTTAATTAATCCAAAACAAAAGCAGGAAGGGAGGAGCAGAGGAACAATAAACAGAGGAGACAAACAGAAAACACATAGAGAAACAGTTAAACACTATTCAGAAATATGAGTGAACCACTGATACAATGATATAAATGAATCCTCAGATTTATCCATTGTAAACCTCAAAAAAGACCACATACTATGTAATTTCATTTATATGAATTACTAAAGTACTAAAAATAATCTATGGAGGATAAAAAGAACAGTTGTTGCCTTGAGGAGCGAGGCAGAGATTTTTCTGGGAAGTGACATGAGGGAATTTTTTGGAGTGAAGTAATGTTCTGTATTTTGAAAGAGGTTTGGGTTGTACATGTGTACACATATGCCAGATCAAAAAATGATACATTTAAGATTTGTGCATTTTGTTGTATGTAAATTTCACCTCAAAATTAAAAAAATGTAAATACTAACTATAGTTATGATACACATGCTAAAGTATTTATGGTAAAATGTACTTATATCTGAAACTTATGTAAAAATAAGGTGAATTGATGGATAGAGAGATGGATAGATGATAGATATATAATAAAACAATTATAATCAAATGCCAATCATTAATTCTAGGTAGTAAATATGCAGCATAATATTATTTCAACTTTCCTGCATGTTTGAGAGCTTTAATGAGAAAACATTAATAGAAAAAAAGGTACAATAAAACATTTTCAGATAAATAAAAGCTGAGATAATTTGTTGCTAGCAGATCTGAACTCAAGATGTGCTAAAAAAGTTTTTAGGTGGAAGGGAAATGATACCAGATTGAAATCTAGCTCTACAGGGAAGAAAGAAGATCAATGGAAATAGTAAATAGAGAATAATATTTTTCTTTATCTTCTGTGTTCCTTAAATTCAATGGACTGTTGAAAGCAAAAATGCTAACAGTGGATTGTGGCATTTAAAACATATGTAGAAGTAAAATATACAACAATAATACAAAGGGAAGTAGACAGTATAAACAGAATTATACTTCGTAAGTTTCTTCATTATAATGAAGTGGTATAATATCTATTCCAGGCAGACTATGACAAAAATGCATATTTTAATTTAGTAGGCAAACAGAAGACATAATAAAAGCAGTTATAGCTAAAAAGCCAATAGAGAAGACAGAATGTTAAACTAAAAAAAGTTTGATTAACCCCAGTAAAGTTAGTAATACAGGAAGAAAGAACAGAAAAAATAAGTAGAAAATAAGAATTACATTAAATATGAACGGCCTAAACATTTTGTTTAAAAGGCAGCAATTGTCAGATTGTATAAAAAAGCAAGACCCATCCCTATGCTGTTTAAAAGATACACGGAGACACAACAGATTGAAGGAATAGGAAGAAAGATATATACCATGCAAATACTAAGCCTAAGAAAATTGGTGTTATACCAGTTTATAACTGATAGGCTATATAAAAATCATGCAAGGAGCATTATTAGAGATAAAAATGGTCATTTCATAATGAGAGGCTAAAATTTGGTCTAAGCATTTTTATAAAGGATTCTGAATTTCAGGCAGGTTGGTGAACATTTGCCTAAAACACCTGCTTTGTGTTTGAGGCTTTTATTTTTTTCTCATGTCCTTCCATCTTTCATTTACTTCCTCTTTAATATAATTCATTTGCTGTAAAGTACTTTTTAATTTTTATTTGTTGAAAAGCTTTGCAAAAATAAAATCAATATTAAAGAATTATCTATAGTTCCATGCTCCTAGCAATATATCTGCCTTCTTTTTATCTTGTCTCTCTGTAGTCCTGAGCCATATTCATATGTAGTTTTTATGGCTGAAGTTATAGCATGAATGCAGTTTTGTATTCTGGTTGTCCACAAATCACTTTGTTTCAGTAAAACATTTTGTTTATATTGCATGTAATTACTGCAAGATTTTTCATCCTTGGTACTATTTATATTTTGCACTAGGTAAGTATCTATTGTGCGGGGCTGTCTAGTGCATTGTAGGATGCTTCACAGTACCCCTGACCTCTACCCACTAGAATTCAGAGGGCCCCAGACTCCCAGGTATGACAGTCAAAAATGTTTGCAGCCATTGCCAAATATTGTCTGGGAGGTAAAATGGACCTTTGTTTAGAACCATTCTATGGTTCTAAATTCTAGGAATCATTTTTATTGGTTGCCTAACATTATATGCATTTAGTTGATGACTTATATGTTGGCAAATTATTTCCTATTCCTGGACGTCTATATTGTCTCCAACATTTTATCTGTCTAAATTCTACTACAGAGTCATGCTATAGCTGTTTCTTTCTTTTATACTATTTATTTACTTTAGGCTGAATTCTTGGAAGTGGAATGTGTGGGTTAAAGGGCATTTGACCATCCTTTTGGGGTCTTTGAGGAGAATAATGATCCTCAGAGTCTTCCAAAGCTTAGCCTTTCCATGGTCTCATACCCTAAATTTGTTCCCTGCTGATATAAATTACTAGAATCATTTAGTACCTATCTGTGTCACTAAGAAACGTGCTCAGTGACTTATACATTTTAGTGCTGGGTCAACAAATTTGTTATCTGAGGTATAAATTATTGCAATGATCCTTTAATTGGGTCCATATTACATAAATCAAAAGACACTGACTTATGATGGAAATTTAAGAATACTAATTTATAGAATGCATGATGATAGATTGGGCCATGCAATAAAGGAAAGCTATGGCACATCCATCATTGATTCCTCATATGAGGAGATATTAGATGCTCAGGCTGGCAAGGACGGTACTGGGAAGTAATTTAATGTCGACAGACTCTGCATGGAAGAGAAATGTGAGAAAATGTTAGTGGTTCCTGTAAAACAAAGAGATTGCTGATGTATATTTTAATTTTCAAGAAACTTCTAATGTGCAGTTTTCCTTTCATGTATTTTTTTCCTTCAAAGTGTCTGGTATCACTAGGCATGGAGTTGAAACATGGGTTTGGAAAGTAGCCAAGTTTTTTCTGCCTCTTGTGCATGCAGCTTCTTCAGCCCAGAATTTTCTCTGGTTCTCTCTCCTCTCCACTATTTTACATTCATACTCCTGTTGTAAGTTTGCATGACCCTTCCTTAGGACCACCTTCCTTGACACCTCCAACTGGATTAGGTAATCCTTTCATGGGCTTTTGGAGCTCTCAGCTCTCCTTCATGGCTTATGTCTTGGTTCACATTCATTATTCATTTGTGCTATTGTTCTCCCTGGCTAGAGTGCTCCAGAGGGAAAACAACACTGTTCGCCCTGTCTTCTGCTGTACTCCAGCACCGAGTGGATTGTCTGGTGCAGAGTAAACATGCAAGAGTGTTTCTCAACTAGATGAATAAGCAAGAGAAAAGAGGATCCCTCAGCTGGGGGCTAGGGGCTTCGACCCTGTTCCTGACAGATGCTGAGTGAGTGATGTGAGGGCAGTAGTTTCTAAATAAGCATCCTTACAGTTTTATGTGAACTTATCAAAGGTTCTAATAAAAGGCATGCTGGTGGTTAGATATTTTGAAAAAGTTGCATACTTAATTCCCATCTAGGAGGGTTGAGGTGCACATTACTATAGCAAAGGCTCTGCAGGGTCTTTAGTTAAAACTGTTAAATATTTTTTAAATGAGGTCAGTTTCTGATATAGTTTGGCTGCGCCCCCACCCAAATCTCAACTTGAATTGTATCTCCCAGAATTCCCACGTGTTGTGGGAGGGGCATATGGGGAGGTTATTGAATCATGGGGACTGGTCTTTCCCGTGCTATTCTCCTGATAATGAATAAGTCTCATGAGATCTTATGAGTTTATCAGGGGTTTTCGCTTTTGCTTCTTCCTCATTTTCTCTTGCTGTTGCCATGTAAGAAGTGCCTTTCACCTCCTGCCATGATTCTGAGGCCTCCCCAGCCATGTGGAACTACAAGTCCAATTAAACCTCCTTTTCCCCCGACCCCGCCCCAGTCTCGGGTATGTCTTTGTCAGCAGTGTGAAAACAGACTAATACAGTTTCCAAATGGAGGGGGCTGTCTGGATTGTGAGTTTTGCTGAATCAGACCACCATTCACGGATCAGTACAGATCTATTAGGCGTTGCATGGGCTCCTGGTGCTGGACAGGTTGATGCCAGGAACATAGGCTACGTAACCCTTTCCTATGAAGAGATTATATCTTCTTAATGATACACATACTTACCTACAACTGAGCACAAAACAAGAATTTTTCTCCAATCACAGGCTTCAAACATGCTCTGTTGTTTTTCCCTTTCCTACCCCTTGACAACAGTTCAGGCAGATCTTGTAATGTGGTCCTGTCAGCTATAATGATGGCCATTTTGACAGCTGAGAATCATGTTCAGGCAGCAAATGGTCTTTGGGGTCAAATTGCAACTTCAGCCTCCCTCTCTCCCCTCTAAAGCTTCTCCCTCTCCCCAGCTCAGCCCGGCCTGTGTGTGACTCAGGTCTTCTTTCATTCTCTCTTCGTCATTAGGATTTTTGGGAGGTGGGCAAGAGGAGGGAGAATTTGAGGAAAGGAGTCAAAGCCCCTGTACTTAATGGGCTCTGCTGTTGTGGTTCCTTCTTGGCTCACAGGGTCTGGCTATGGATGGTTTTTAGTGCCAGGGAGGAATGTGCCTGCTGTCTTGCAGTTACATGTGTGGGTTTTTCAGAAGCCTCTCAGGAGGGGGCCTTACCACTCAGATCCCTGGCCTCCTGGTGAGGCACTCCCTGCCTGGCCTCTTGTGGCTCCTGTCCCCAGCTCCTGCCCACAACACAGTCTCTTCCTACTGGGGCTCCGTGGCTTATGGGAGGTACACCCTTGCTCCTCCAAATTCTGTGGCTCTCTTTCCTCATGGGCTGCTCTGCTCAGCCTCCCACCCTCAGAATTCTCCAGCTGAGATCCAGGATACTATGCCTTGTCTCCCCTAAAGTGCAGGCAACTCTTGTCCAAGTCTCCCAAGAAGAGTGTCCCCACATTCTTTACTGGGGCAGCCCTGGGACAGGACAGGGATTTCTGCAGCTCAGCAAGCATCTGGCTTGGATGGATGGCCAAGCTCCCTTTCTGCAGCATCCTCCATCTCTCTGAGTGTTGTCCTAAGAGCCCTTCTCACCTGGCCTGGGTTGGACAGGAGCACTCATCTCCCCACTCCTTTCATAGCCATCTCCCTCAGGGACTCTTTCTCTCATTAATGACCTCCTTTGACTTTCTAGTCTGTGTACAAGGAGACGGGAGTAGTGGGGCAGGCTTATAGGACCACTTGGTTGTTTCTTAATAAGCATTTGGTCCTCTCTTTATAATTAGGGGCATTTATCACTAAAACCCTCAGGTGCAGGGCTGTGATTCTGAGCCGAGCAGGAACATCTCATTCACCCTTCTGTCTACGCACAGATGAAGGGAAAGCATCAGAAAACACATGGCAATGGACTTGACTTGGGCGTCTCTGCTCTGCCCATTAGGTGTTATGAGACAGGAAAGACAACAGGCTTGGAGTCTTAAGACTGCAGGATCAGGGCCTGAACTGAGCCGTGAGGGATTTTTTTTTTTAACTTGAAAAATTGCATTATAAAAGTTAAACATGCTCCTTATACAAAACAGCCACAAATAAAATCAAACTTCCTTCCCTCTAGTCTTTCTTCTCTAAGATAACCTCTCATGACAGTTTGCTCTGTATACTTCCTGCTTTTTTAAAAAATGCACATATAAAAGCACATATCCAAACCACAAATAAAGCACACAGATTTTTTCTTTTTTTATGTCCAGTTTTTATTGCATCCTACTCATTTTCTTTCTTTTTTTTCCTGAAGACATGCCAGTTTTATTATTAATTTTTTTGCACACAAAACAATAAACATTTTCTAAAAATACATACAAACAAAAAGATGCATATTAAACATATTAGGAAGGTCGCACATGGGAAGAGGGGAATAGAAATGGGGGTGGGAATTAAAGAAAATAAATGAGAGAGGGACTTTGTATGGATCAATGATATAACTCAATCCTCTATTTGACAAAGAAGAAGGAGAAGGAAGAGGAAGAAAAAGAAAGTGGGATAAAGGATCAGAAAGGGAGGAAAATAGAAAAAATTAGAGTATGACTCCAGGGTAGACCTGTTTTGTTGTTGCTGGGTTGGTTGGTTGGTTTGTCTGTTGTATTTTTCATATGTTTCACCATGTTGGCCAGGCTGGTCTCGAACTCCCAGCCTCAAGTGATCAACCCGCCTCGGCTTCCTAGAGTGCTGGGACTACAGGCGTGAGCCACCACGTCCAGCCCCCACATTGTGTCTGGCGTCCGTGGTAGACCTCCCAGACGGGGGGCCGGGCAGAGGCGCTCCCCACTTCCCAGACGGGGCGGCCGGGCAGAGGCCTCCCCACTTCCCAGACGGGGCGGCCGGGCAGAGGCGCTCCTCACTTCCGGGGCCCAGAGGCGCTCCTCACTTCCCAGACGGGCGGCCCAGATTTTTTTCAAGAGCACCCCATGTGTATTGGCTTGAAGGATTTTGAACAGTTGTTTTCAAATATTTGTGTGCTTCCTGTCCCTGACCTGGAGAGACAGGACTGCCAGGTATGACTCTCAGGCTACACTCTGTCCAAGAGTGCCTGCCTGAAGGATTTAGTGGGCCTGAGAACCAGCCCGTGTTCTGTTGCCCAACCACCCACCCTGGCCATGTGCATTTGGAGAAGGGGCACCAGAGGGAGGGAGGCCTTTTCCTAATACAGCAAAGGCACTGGCTCTTGAGAAAGTTACTGGTTAGTGAAATCAGAGAAGGAAACTGACCAGTCTAATGCTGGAGCAAGGCTGTGCTGTCACCCAAGGCCATGTATGCAAAGAAGCAGGTGGACTCTATACCAAGGACACATGAGCTGTGAGGTCAGGGACCTCTGGGAACTCGAAAGAACACATGCTCCTGCCCTCTGGAAGCTGACAATCCATGAATAGAGGAAGTCACACACCTGAAATGTATGTGAACAAAAGTCAAATGGAGTACGGGATGTGGCTGGTATCTTAGATCCATGCTTCTGTCTGGGGATATGCTCTTCCAGGCTTTCTGATGGTCAGTGTCACTGCCCTGCTCAAAATCCTTCACTGGTGTGTCTTCCATCACCTTCAGGAGAAAGAAACCCCAAACTTTCCAGGACACGTGAGGAGAGACCTTTGAGATCTGACCCCTGCCCCTGGCACCAGCCCCACTTCCTGGCCCTGGGGTGCTTCCAGGATCCTCTCCCTAACATGCATCTGCTCTCACGGCTCTGCAGCCTTGGCATTGGCACATGTTGCCTCCCAGTCTGGATGTCCTCATGGCCACCTGCCCCAGGTGCTCCTCTCTCTCTCTGGCTAGCACTGACTTAGTTCCTAACTGTGGTGATGCCCATGTGGTTTGGGAATTTCCTTCTAAAGACCGTCTTTAATCTTCCTTGTAGTTTGGAGTTGGGAGCAGTGCAGCTGATGATAGACTCTCTTGTATTCATTCATTCCTAAAACTTCACAGGCAGACAGAAGTGAGAAAGGAGGTCTAGATAGCCCCTCCTGGGTCTCAGAGAGGGAGGGCTTCAGGAAGACATATTGAGTTTTTGTACAAATTAAACTTTACATGCAGTGACAAACCATTACATGCTCTGTTGAGGTAGAAAATGGCATTTTTTCTCTAAGCCCTGTTATGTTTGAAAGTTATTTGAATAATAGTATACTTGTACATCCAAATCAATTTCTTGTTAGAATAACTCTACTTTTGAAAAACAGTCTTTCAGGACACACATATTTAATCTTGATGGAAGATCATTTCATTTTCTGACACCATTCAGCTTCAGTGTTCAGTTGTAGTTGGAATTAACACGAATAAGCTCCTAATTGTGTTTTGTGAATGAAAACCTAGAAAAAAATTAAATCTTCCTCAAAAAGAAAATATATTTCATATATATGGTGCCTTCTGGGTACCGTGGAAAGCCTGAGGTTGCCTCAATCACCTGAGCAGGTTAGACTTTTTATGCCAGTGTTTGCTACCAGTGATGGATGAGTTTTCTTTCCTGAGGAATGTGGATGATGAAAAATAGTGACCTCTTTGCTTTCCACAGGGCCCTTCCATCTGCCCGTGCTGCCCCCATCTCCTGATTTGTGAAATTCATCAGGTGTGCACCTGTCTAATGGCTGCTCCAATGAAAATAGTAAAAACCCATCAAGCCAGACCAAGAGGAGAGACCTACTTATATCCGATTGTGTTAACTTTCCATAAATGTGTGTTTTCTGCCCTGTGTTCAGCTTGTTTTGATAGATGATGTAGGGAGCTGATCGGTGAAACTCTCTACAGTATTTATCGTAGCTTGTTGGTGAGGATATTGACACTAAATCAGTGGACCCTGTTTGAAGAGCCACATGAAAAATTGAAGGCTTGAAATACAAGAAAGGCATTGTTTCATCCAAGAGACTACTATGCTTGATTTTCCATGGACAGATCCAAATTCATAATTGATTGTCTTCCTTTGGCTCCCAGGAATATCAGAGCCATATTTGCAGTCCAGCCTTTCACTCTTGTCTGACCCTGTGAACCCCATATTTATGTATGCTGTCTCTTGATTCATCTTTCTACTTTATTTACACTTGTTTCTGATGTTTATGGATCTATATTTATATTCATATCTCTAGCTCTAGCTCCTTTTATCAAGCACATAGAATGAGTGGAACCTGACAAGGTGCTAGCAGGAGACAAGTATTTATGTGTATTTATTCTTTTGCACCACTATCCCATCAGACCTGGTCTGTGGACCATTCTTCCTTGCGTCCAAAATGAAATTGCTACACGGTACCATAACTTTTCTTGTCAATCTTAGATAAAAACATTCTTTGTTCACTTTCAATCACAAGAACAGTCTCATCTTCATAGTTTCAATGTTCACTTCTGAGCAGTAACAAAAATTCAGAATTGCTTTCAAGTTTCAACTTCCCCAGCTGTGAGCCTACTTCTGGATGTCAAACCTTGCTGAGTGAGGGCACTGAGGATGCAGCTAGCATCGACAGTCAGCTTCTGTTTTTCTCTGAATTGCTCTTCTGGCCTTCTCCACCCTCTTCCCAACACTGCCTCTTGCTCCTCCTGAGTAGAATGGAAGAAAGGGGTAGGAAAGTTCTTACCTGCTGAGGTTGCCTTGTCCTGAGTGAGAAGGCAGTTTTGGTCTTTTCAAAATGACCCGTATGGCTTCCATAATGCAGCCCTGGGGCTAAAACGCAGGACGCACCTCTGTCCAGCTGTGGGTGGAAGGCAGTTTGCTCCCAGGTTGTTTCAGCCAGCTTCTCATGCATTCCTTTACACCTAGGTGGTTCAGCCATCTCTGTGCCTGTCGCACACCAAAGACACAGGTCAAGCTCCACAAATGTTTTTTCTAATACTCTTGCATTTTCCTGACTTCACAATTGGCCATGGGCCAGTTTATCGGCCAGGAAAGAGATGAGCGCTTAGAGGGCCGCTCAGGAGGGTTCAGTGAAGGGACTGTGAGTAAAGGCGGTGTGGGCAGGGCAAGGACAAAAGATGCTGAGGCTCCTGGACACCAGCAGCATGCCCTGAAAGGGCAGGGAGAGGAAATAGTATATTGGATGTGAAAGACAGGCCACTGGATAGGTGTAGTGGCTCAGAGGAGACATCCAGAGCCAGAGCACTGGCCAGGCAGGGGTGTGTTATGGGTTGAACTGTGTCGCTCCGAAGATATATTGAAGTCCTAACCTCTGGTATCTGTGAATGTGGCTTTCTTTTTTTTTTTTTTTAAGAGAGTCCTTGTGATGAAATCAGGTCCTAATAATTAAGATGAGGCCATACTAGATTAGGGTGGTCTTTAATCTAATATGATTGGTGTCCTTATAACAGGAGAAGAGACAGATTCAGACCCAGAGAGGAGAATACCACTTGGAGATGGAGGCAGAGGTTGGAGTGATGCACCTACAAGCCAAGGAACACCGGGGATGGCAGCAGCTGCCAGAAGCCAGGAGAGAGGCATGGAGCAGGTGCTCCCTCAGAGTCACCAGCAGGAACCAACCCTGCCGACACTTTGATTTCAAACCTCTGTCTTCCAGAACGGTGATAGAATAATTTCTGTTGTTTTAAGCCATCCAAGTCTGTGGTAATTTATTATGGCAGCTCTAGGAAACTAACACCACTGTGGGATAAAAAAATTTTCTCAACTCTGTACCCCCGTCTTCTCTCATTATGATGCCTATCACTGGCTGGACCCAACTGGAAGCTGGAAAGCAAGGGAACTGTGATGCGGTCCCAGGAGATCAGCCTCTGGGTACAATGCAGAGCAGAGAATGGATGGAGGGTGAATATAAATGGAGAATAATCCAGGCTTCTATCTTCTTCAAGTTCAGAGTCAGGTGGAAGATGAAATGAACCCCAAAGGCTCTGGAGAAACTGCTGTCTCGACCCCTCTTTTCCACCCCTTGCACCTGGTTCTGTTGTGAGCACAAGCAGGCTGCGAACACAGCTTTTTCCTCAAAACTGCATCTTGGACCAGAAATCGACTTTCCCTGGGGAACAATGTTATAAACAGGCGAGGAGTGGTATGTGGGTGCCGAAGAAAGAGATGATGTACAAGTTAAAAGGCTGGAGAACAATAAACATGAAAAGCAGTTCAACGTCATTTGTAAGCAAGCCAACTCAAGTAAAAATAACACTAAAATGAATTAATTGTCACCCTTCAGGTTGGCACAGAAGGACGTGATGGCTGGCTCCCAGGGCTGGTGAAGGCAGGGGGGAAGAAGACTCACTCTCTACTGCTGCAGGACTGCCTGTGGATTCGGTGAGGCGTAAAGACGGTGCTGGCTCCCTTTCTCTTCCTGCTCAGCTCCTTTCCCCACATCTGCAACTTGCATTGTAAAGCATAAGACAGGGAAAAGTCAAGGTTCAGCATCAGTGTCTCAGTGCCGTGCAGTGTTATTCGCATAAACCTTCCCATTCACTGATGGAAATCCCTGGCATGTTCATGCCGAGCATTCTTAGCAGTACACATACCTGGGGCAGATCAAGTGCTATCATGAGAAAATTGACTGCATTAAATCACACAGGTCTTAAGGGGAGTGGAAGGGCAGGGTGGGGACTGATAGCTAAGAACACCATTTGCACCTTATGACAATTGCCTCATCATTGTAATCCCATTGGGGAAGCCTATACAAATATGACTAGTGTAGCTGCAGTGTATGTTCTGCCCATAGCTCCTCAGGTATTTTCACCATTTCCACCTGTGCCAGCCTGATGTCTGGTAACTAATACTTTCATCTTTGTTGTGGTTTGCCCTCAGAGTACAGAAAACCCCTTTGTTCCTGTGCACAGCCAGCAGGAAGTGCCTATGAATTAATCACCCTTAACCACTGACAAGTGGTTTATGAGTGTTGGTCAAGAATGTTCAGCTCCCTGGCCAAAATAATTCTGAATCCTATTTTGTACTATTTACCGGAGCTCCCCCATAGGATTAAGCTTTAATCTTCCACTGTTGTAGCTGACTGAATAATGGTTGCCTTCCCCTCCCATACCACTTGCCCTCCTTCCTACCCCTGTTCCTTGCACCTCCCTATAGGTGGCTTGTGCTCAGAGACTTGGCTCAAAGTCTGCTTCTGGGGCAATATAAACTAAGACAAGTGGCAAGTGAGGCCTCCTTAGCCCATGTTTTCCATATATACATTTTGAGAGTCAGGGATTGGGCTAACTTTGGCCACTTGCTCCTTGTTTTTTTGTGTTAATCCATCACCAACAATTGCACAGTTCATTCATAACATCCACATAATGAAATCATGTATCCAGCAAGGGTTGATAGGTGTAAGTTATTAACAGTTATTAAATACTTTTGTTATACTCAACTACAGCAGAAAATGGGGAACTAAGAATAAGTAACTTGTCAGGATCACACAGTAGGTGAAGGAGCCAGATTTCAAACCCAGCACCTATATTTCGAACCCCCATTTGTAATGACTGTACCATACTGTACCCTTAATAGAATGATGCCTGCTCTACTGTTTTGTATAAAACCTTATTGCCATTCTTCTTATAAGTCTTTTGTTTCATGTAAGTGAACAGAGAAATAAGCATACAGGCCTATGGGGATGTAGATGGCCAAATAGGCAGAGCTCTCTAGAGTTCCCATCCCTTTTCAACCAAGAAATTCCATATTCATATGTTATATGAGTATGTTCTCCATAAGATGTCACAGGGTACTGGGGAAGTGTTTGGTAGCCACCAGTGTGGTAAGACATGACCTATTTTCCACTGTAGCTCTGCGGGGACTCAGGTCTGGAAATAGAGTCTTTGGATGGGGTTGTGGGATTACTAGGAAGCCATAGGAGGAGCAGGAGATGAGGTCACTTGTACCAGAGACTAAGGGACATTCAGAGCAAGAGAGGCTTGTGGGTTTAAAGAGATATTTGGGATATAACATTTCAAATACAGCACTTACTTTCAAAGTCTAGCTTCCACCTTGTTATTTAATTGTGTCCTCTTGTTTTTAATTTAAGGTCCTCAGGCTTCAGATAATTTATGATATAGCTTGTTGATCAAAGGGAGAAAGTCCTGTTACAAAAATGCTTCTTTGAACTGGGGGTGGGGAAAGGGTGGGTCCCAAGTTCCTCAAAGTAGGTTGTCCCAAGACTCCACCAATGCATTGGGCAGAGTTTTCTCTCCCATGCTGAGTCCTGCTGCCATTATTAGGACTTCAGTATCCTTGTGGTGGTCAGTTCCATGCTCTGGCCCCTCAGAATCCTGATCTCCTTAACTCAGGAAGCCTTCATCGCCTCTCCACTTCAGCTGTCTATTCCCATGGTCATACCCTTGTGATCACTTGGGTCTCCTCTACTCTGGGATCTCAGACGACAGTAATACTCTGACCACACCTTGCATTTTTCTGTCACTCTCCCTGGGTTCATCTCACAGCATCTGATCTTTGTCTACATTGAGATTTCTAATTCCTTAATCCGTCGATTGTCTTTGTATTTGCTCACTTCCCTCTCAATCCAGTCCTGACCTTGGGGTCTGTCATCTCAGTCTCTCTCTTGCCAACAGCTTCACTCCCTTTACCTAATCTGCCCTTCAGTGCTACCTATACTTCCACATGGGGTCAGCCTGACCCTCCACCTTCTCTACTTTTGCCTGGGCTACCTGCTAAACACTGCTGGGCACAATATACAATGTTGCTGTTTGAGTCACCAGAAACTCATGGTCTGACACCTGAGTCAGGTGCTCAACTCTACTTGGAAAGAACATGTGCCCTGGGCAGTGGTCTCCCCCAGTCCTCTCAAAAACTCTTACACTCTCTCCCCTCTCTTCAACCTCCTATGCCAGCACCTTTCCTTTTACCACTGGAGGTTCACATGGCCTCCCACTGATGCTCAGAAGAGGATTCTCATCCAGAAAAGGACTTTTGTCCCACCTTCCAAAACCACCTGCACCCCTGCCCAGCTCTGTCTCCTTCCTTCTGGTGTCTCCTCTTGTGTGGGGTCACTCACTGAAGCTGGATGTTTTCCTCTCGTGGAGTTTGCATATTTTGTTCCCTCTACATGACTAACGCCATTCATTCGTCTCACCTTGGAATAGTCCTTTAATCACCCTCCACCCCTCCTCTTCTCATTAGCTCGGCAAGTCTCCTTTTCAGTTTCTCTATTTCTAAGGTCCTACCTTATATGGTTAATGATTTCATGAGCTCAAGGCATGAAACCAGTGGGGGCTGGGGCAGAGGTGAGAATTGGGCCTCCTGAGTCCCCCATTTCACTCCTGCAACAGGTTAGGCTGTGTTCCAAATTGCCACCTGGTGCATCTTAAAAACCTTGGCCTCTGAGGAGAAGTTGAGTTTTCTCAATTGACATTAACACTGACCTTTTTAAATACAGCCCAGAAAGAAGCAAAGAGGATTTGTCTCTTGATTTCAACCCTGTGAACCTCAGTTGCAGAATTGTGTTTGGGGAGCTTGTTCTTAGTAAGCCTATTACAAAAATAATGCAGATACATAATTGTAGGGGGAAAATGAAATTTTATTCTCTTTCTGTGATGGCCCTGAGGGAAAACAGAAGCACACAGAAAATTCTCTACTTAGGAAAATAACCAGAACCTCCCCACGTGCTATGTAATTTAGTTATGAGTTACCTTGAAAAAAAGAAGTCTATTTATCTTAAGCCCCTAAAGAAATATCTTCATGGAGAGATTATTTTAGTGAAATTTATTTTGAGGAATTATTTAGAGAACATCAGTTTTTACTACCCATTAATCAGATTTCATTTGCTGTTACTTTGGTTTGTCTTTAGTTACGGGCAATTATTTTAAGACTGCTGATTGCCTGCTATAAAGGATTGGATTTTTATGTTATAAACACATTCCAAATGATCTATTGGCCCGAACGCTAGCCCAAATGCTGTTGGGGAGTACTGGGAGAATTCTGGGAGGCAAATCACTTTAAAGTCGATTGAGGTTGGTCTGGGCTGTGACAAAGAAGGATGAAAATGGTGCTGTGCAGGAGGTGTGCTTCAGAGGTGGAATATATCTCAAATGTGGCAGCAGTTTTAAAGGCAGTGGTGGAATGGGTTGAGTCTCTGGAGAAGGGGCATGATCTAAGCCCGCTTTTGGGGAGGCCAGATCCCACAGCCTGCTGGGAGGGGTGCTATGCACCCACCCCCACCAGCTCCTCTGGGCCTCCCTTCAGCTTCCCTCCCAGGGCTCTGGGAAGAGTCCAGATAAAAGGACGAATCCTTACATGTCCCCAGCAGTTCTCTCTGGCAGAAATTATGCCCCTCATTCCCCAAAGTCAACATCAAGACAGACCTGAAGGACAAACAGACACAAGGGTTGGATCCATTCATCCACAGTTTGATCTGATTTGCAAGGGTGGAACCTTGAACAAGTCGTTTTAATGCTCTGAGTCTCTGTTTTCTCACCTGTACAATGGAGAAATAAGAATGCTTGCACTTCTATGGAGCTGTCATGAGGAATCAATGAGACACTGCATGTACAGCATACATCCTGATGGGTGGCCCCTAGTAGATACTCAGTACATGCCATTATCATTTGTATCTGTTAAGTGGGCTAATAATCTCCATCTCAGAGGTTGCTGTTGTAATGATTAATGACATAACTTAGGTGAAGGACTTAACACAGTGTTGGGCATAAAACACACTCTCACTATGGGATAGCCATTAATATAAGTATCAGTAACTGTGTTCGGGAAGGTTCCTGTCCACCTTCCTGAGCTCACCTCTGCCCACTCTCCTCCTTGTTCATGCGCTCCAGCCACCCTGGCCACTGTCTGTCCCCCGAATCCCCAGGCTTGCCCATTCTCCCCTTGCCTGTCCCTTGTATGTGTCTCAGTGGCTCCTCCTTATTGCTCAGGTCGTAAGTCCGAAGTCTTTTTTTGCAGAGACCACCTAGGTTAAAGAGCCTCACTGCCAATCTGTTCCCCTCCCACTCACCATCCCTGAGCCATTTCCATCCCTTATCCCACGTGATGGAGCATGTACCATCATTGATTCACTTACTATCTCTTTTCTCCTACTAGACTGGATGTTCCATGAAAATGGGGGTCTCTCTTATTCACTGCTGCTCCCCAGGGCACAATACAATGCCCAGCAGAGATCAGGTGCTCAAAAAAATACCTTCACCACCTTCACCCTTTTGAGTCCCTATTGAGAGCCCCTGCCCTGGCCCCCCACCCCCAAGAAAATTCATTTGGCAGTCAACATCTTGGAGCCTTGAGAATGTTTAATGTTCCCTGGAACAGGCCAAATAAGAAACTTCACAGCACTAGGCACTGAGAATGTGCAGGAAAAAAATCTCCCCAAGGATAAAAGAAGCTGAAGCTGCAGGTAGGGCTTGGGGAAATTGGGTTAGATAGAAGAGGGAGTTCCATCTTCCAGGAAGGAGGCAGTGGCAGCCAGATCCTCCTGGGGTACCTTCCTGCCCAGAGAGAGGGGAGAGGAAGACACCCTCACTTCCTGGGCATGAATGCTGTGAATTGCTGTGAACAGCAGCATCATTGGATGGTTCTGGCCAGGAGCCTGGCTCCCAGGGGTGGGCTCCTTCAGCAGGGGTGGGAGAGAGAGGTAGGGATGCAGTCTGCAGCTATGGAAAGGCAACATGTGAGCCCCAATAATGATTCAGTCTAGAAGATGTGGATAGCCTCATGGGTAAACCAGAGCATGTGGGAGAGACAGGAGAGAAGGAAACAGTATTGGGGGTAACTGAAATAGTCAATACAGAAGGACCACAGGAGAACAAGATGAATTTCTGTGTTTAACGGGTATAGGACACCCATCCATCCATCCATCCATCCATCCAAATACTTACAGATCTTTTCCTCTTTCCCTCCCTCCTTTCTTCCCATCTTTCCTGTTTTCTTTCTTCTCCCCATCACTTAGCCTTGGAACAAATCACCTGCTGGCTGCTGGGGGCATAAATAAGTGCCTAATCCAAATGCTTAATGAGTGAGTTGAAATGGGGAAGGGGAGATAAGCAGGGTCAAGCCAGAACATGAAGCACCTTTCTGAAAAATTTTAAAAGCACTTCTTTCACCAGTAAAAAATAAATCAATGTTAGTACACGGTCCCACCTGAACAATGGTGCCCAGAAACCATGACTCACCCTGGGAGAGCTTTCCAGAGGCCTGGCAGGCAGCACATGTCCCTTTGGATGCTGAAGAGCACAGTCCAATGTCCCTGCCCGTTCCTCAGCCCTTGGCTCAGGCAACTGAGTCAGGATCTAGAGTGAGAAGCAGGGTGCTGGGAGTGGAATTGCATCTCCTGGAGCAATGATGGGCAAGAGAAGTGACATTAGGAGAAGGCACAGCTGCACACACAGGTGAGTCAGTGACAGCCTAGAGGCTTTCTCTCCTGGGTGAGCACACTGTGCCCGGGCTGGCTGTGCCTGGTGGGTTTGTTGGCGCAGCGCATTGCTACTGCCCCAGGACACACCTAGCTGGGAGTCCACACACTCTCCAGTGTTCTCTCAGATAAGTGAGTATCTGAGAGCCCAGTGGCATTCTTTAGGTGTGGTGACCTTGAACATCCATAAATACCAGCCCTCTGGGTAAGTAAAAACATTAATATAAATGGCATGGCATGTGCTTAGACAGAGGTGAGTAGAGGGCTGAAAGGGGCACAGTAGATGGCACTAATATTGCTTCCTGAAGCCCCCTCAAATTCTCTTGTATTGCCCATGCCTGGGGCTTCTGAAGAGCTTCTCAAGTCATCAGGGTGCCTCCCTCTCCCTTGTCCAGCAGGTCCTTACTTGGCCCCATCTGCATTTGCATCTTGATCCTGACCTTGCCTAGCTTTGTTGGGGTGGGTCCCTGGTTGTGGGCTCCAAGACTGGTTCTGGCCCAGCAGTTCTTTGAGGACTCTGGCACAGTCCCTCAGCTCCTTGTATCACATCCATGGACAGGAAGTGCCACTTGCCCACTCCTGCTGAGGCCCCAGCAGCCCCAGCTCTCACTTGTCAAGGCTGGGCAGCTCCTCAGCCCTTGCCCCTGGGCAGAGCAAAGAGGAAACAGCAGGTCTGTGCTTCAGGATGTCTCTGCTTTCCTCTACTAGTGTACTCCCCTGGGAGGCAAGCACAGCCTTTAGGACGAGCTGATGGTCTTGTGGCCCCCAGGGAGGACAAGCTGGAATCAACAGGATTAGGGAAATACTGTGATTTAACAAACCCCAGACAGTGGATGATGCCAGCATTTGCACCAGCCAACACAACATAGAACAAGTTCTTGAAGGATTCTGTTTGATTTATACAAGTTTTCCATGAATAATTGACTGAAGCTGACAGTGGATTGCTGCTGCTGAATTATCTTATTGTCTTCCTAGAGAAACTCTGTGCAGGTTATTCTTCTTGCTAATAAGAATCACCTATCTATTTATCTATCTGCCAGAGAATAAAGAGTCCACACTGCCAAGGAACATTGTCCTTGCTGGGGAAAATTTTGTCTTTCTTGAGATGTATGCGTGTGCTCTCCAGCTGACTTATCAAAGGTCCTCCTGGGACCACAGCAGCTGTTGCATTCCTGGCGCTCGGTCTTTGAGCTGGAGCTTACATGCGGCAGCTCTCTCACGTTTGCATGACTGCCTTCAGGGGCCTCAGATGTCTCATGCAGTGGCATAAATTCTCTTTCTACCCACACACCATAGCTCTGTGTCTATTTCCTAATGCTTTCAAACAAAGTCTTTCTCTCTTTCTTTCTTTCCTTCCTTCCTTCCTCTCTCTCTCTCTTTTCTTTCTTTCTTTCTTTTTTCTTTCTTTCTTTCTTTCTTTCTTTCTTTCTTCCTTCCCTTCCTTCCTTCCTTCCTTCCTTCCTTCCTTCCTTCCTTCCCTTCCTTCCTTTCTTTCTTTCTTTCTTTCTTTCTTTCTTTCTTTCTTTCTTTTCTTTTTTTCTTTCCTTTCTTTCTTTTCTTTCTTTCTCTTTCTTCTCTCTCTCTTCTCTCTTTCTTTCTTTTTCCTTCCTCCTTTCTTTTTTGAGGTGGAGTTTCACTCTGTGGCCCAGGCTGGAGTGCAATGGTGTGGTCTCGGCTCACTGCAAACCCTCTGCCTCCCGGGATCAAGGCTATTCTCCCTGCCTCAGCCTCCTGAGTAGGCTGGACAAGTATTTCTAATTTCTACTACATATGCACATATATTAGAAGGTAGGTGGAGTAGTTGGGAAAAGATAAAACAAAACAAAAAGCAGGATTTCTGAGGCCAAGACCTGGGGGTTTGAATCTTGGAAGTAGCTGCCCCTAGTAAGTTTGTGTGATCTTTGGCCATTATAGTAGACAGAAGATGGCCTTCAGAAGATTCACCTCCCTAATTCCTGAAACCTTTGAATATATTATCATGTATGGCAAAAGGGACTCTGCTGATATGGTTAAGAATCTTGAAATGAAATTATCCTGTATATTGCAGGTAGGCTGAATGTAATCACAAGATCCTTATAAGAGGGAATGGAGTTGAAGAGGAGAGATGTGGTGATGGAAGCAGGGGTGAGAGAGAGAGAGGGGAGAGAGAGAGAGATTTGGAAGATGCTACGCTACTGGCTTTGAAGAAGGAGGGAGGGACACAAGCCAAGGGATGCAGGAGGCCTCTAGAAGCTGGAAAACACAATAAATGCATTATTCCAAGAGCCTTTCAAAGGAATGTGGCCCTGCACTGACACTTCGATGTTAGCCCAGTGAACCCATTTAGGCTCTCTGACCTCCAAAAACTATAAGATAAGGAATCTGTATACTTTTAAGCCACTAAGTCTGTACTTTGTTATAGCAGCAATAGGAAACCAATATAGGCAGCTGCTTTACCTTACCTTTTAGCTTCAGTTTGCTCACTTCTAATAAGGAGAGGAGGTAAGTAGGGATTGATTTCCCTATAAAGTTGAGTGGATGAAAGAGGGTAGTGAACTTGCAGTGGTCAGCAGATAGCGAAGAGGGAGGAGGAAGCAGAGAAAGGCCTTCAGGATGAGGTACTCTGGACAGGGCTTCGCAAACTGTCTGTGCTGAAGCCCCCTTCCTTCATTTAAAAATAATTTCAATTCTTGTGGATCAATACTTTATATAAAATACAATAAAGATGAATTATTAGAAAAAATTAAAATAAAATAGCCCAAAATTCAAGCCCTGCATTTCAAAATTATTAGATTCAATGGTCATAAAATTGTTCTGTGTAATTGCTCTAAATGTTTTTAAACATGCTCACTTTCTGTGCTTACCTCACTTTCTGTGTGTGGGTAACAAATAGTTTGGTGGTTGTCCCTGGCCCTGGCCCATACTCTGAGTCTGCTATTATCTGGAGTGAGTATAAGTTGCAGTCAAGGCCTGGGGAAGTCAAATTGCTTTACAATGAGGCCAAGGCAGATTGAATTTTGAAGTATGAATAGGGGTTCACCAGGAAGAAAAAGGAAAAAACAACAAACAGGAGAACAGCATGTTGAAAGCACCAAGGGGAGGGGTGTGCATGCCTCAAATGTGAACTTGTGTGACATTTTTGAATGGACAACATACTGAAATTTGACCTGTTTTAGGATCTTGACAAAAAGAGAATAAAATATACTGTGGTTTAATGATGAGAACATTATCTCTCAGCTGAAAACCCCTTAGTTGTCCTCTAAGTGACAACTCTTAGAGGAGCATGGAGCCTGCGGAAACTGGAGAGCTCTGGCCCTTCCTCTTGCTTCAACCTCTCTTTGCCCTGCCCCAGTCCCAGTGCTCCAGGCCCACTGGCCTCCCTTCTTCATTCTCACAGGCATATCCTGCTCTAGACCCTGTCACACTGTTCCTTGGACTGGCATGCACTTCCAGTCTTCTCCTTGACGGGCCAGCTTCTCTCTATCCCTCAGGTCTCAGCTTGAATGACAGTTGCTTGGGGATCTTCTCTTACATCCAGCTTTGTCCAGTTACATGTTCCAGTAAGTACCTGAGATAGAGTTTTGCCTGTCTTAGTGCTCAGTAAATACTAGTGGAAATGAAGAAGCACACTAGATGTCTCACTTCCTAGCAGATACCACAACGCAATGAAAGCTCTACATATTTTAT
>NW_022096398.1:0-83381 GCF_006542625.1 Nomascus leucogenys
GGTCACCATTCACATAGTCTGCAATGTGATTGGCATCCCTTGGAGTTGTGCAGTGCACAACCTGTGCACCTGTATGCAGTAGCCCTTGGTGTGACTCAGAAAAGGAATAATAAATGCTTTAGAGGCAAATTACAAATGTCCACTATTCTGACTGGCTACATTTGCTTATCTAGTTGTTCCCAAAAGGCTTAAGACAATATTTAGGATCCCCACTCTTATTTATTTATCAGGTCTATTTCTGTGTCCTGTCTCTGCAACAGTAGTTTTCGATTCTTTTTTTCCTGCTACAATATACATAAAGAATGATTTTTATGTAAGTTTGTACTTAGGATAGGTATAATCCTAAAGTGTGTTCTGGATCTAATCCTTTGTCACTAACTCAAGAAAGCAAATATGTGGAGCTGGGCACCATGGCTCACACCTGTAATCCCAGCACTTTGGGAGGTCGAGGCAGGCAGATCACCTGAGATCAGGAGTTCGAGACCAGCCTGGCCAACATGGTGAAATTCCATCTCTGCTAAAATTACAAAAATTAGCCGGACACGGTGGCACATGCCTGTAATCCTAGCTACTCAAGAGGCTGAGGCAGGAGTATTGCTTGAGCCTGGGAAGTGGAGGTTGCAGTGAGCTGAGATCGCACCACTGCACTCCAGACAGGGTACAGAGTGAGACTCCATCTCCAAAAAAAAAAAAAGAAAGAAAGAAAGAGAGAGAGAGAGAGAAAGAAAGAAACGAGGGAAGGAAGGAAGGAAAGAGAGAGAGAAAGAAAGAAAGAAACAGAAAAAGAAAGGAAGAAAGGAAGGAAAGAAAGGAAAGAAAGAAAGAAAGAAAGAAAGAAAAGAAAGAAAGAAAGAGAAAGAAAGAAAAGGAAGGAAGGAAAGAAAGAAAGGAAAGAGAGAGAAAGAGAAAGAAAGAAAGGAAAGAAAGAAGAAAAAAGAAAGAAACAGAGAGAGAGAGAGAAAGGTGCCAGGCATGGTAGCTCACACCTGTAATCCCAGCACTTTGGGAGGCTGAGACAGGAGGTTTTGGCTGCAGTGAACCAAGATCATGCCACTGTACTTCAGCCTGGGCAACTGAGTGAGACCTGTCTAAAAAATAATAATAATAATAATGTGTAGGAGTGTAAATTAGATCAACCATTGTTGGAAGACAGTGCGATGATTCCTCAAAGACCTAAAAACGGAAATACTATTTGACTCGGCAATCCTATTATTAGGTGTATACCCCCCAAAAATATAAATAATTCCATTATAAAGACACGTGCATGCATATGTTCATTGCAGCACTATTCACAATAACAAAGACATGGAATCAACCTAAATGCCCCTCAGTAATAGACTGGATAAAGAATATGTGGTACATATATACCTTGGAATACCATGCAGCCATAAAAAAAGACTGAGATCGGCTGGGTGTGGTGGCTCACGCCTGTAATCCCAGAACTTTGGGAGGCCGAGGCAGGTGGATCACCTGAGGTCAGAAGTTCAAGACCAGCCTGGACAACATGGTGAAACCCCCGTCTCTATTAAAAATACAAAAATTAGCCAGGCGTGGTGGTGGGCACCTGTAATACCAGCTACTCAGGAGGCTGAGGCAGGAGAATTGCTTCAGCCTGGGAGGCAGAGGTTGCAGTGAGCCAAGATTGTGCCATTGCACTCCAGCCTGGGAGACAAGAGCATACCTCCATCTCAAAACAAAAACAAAACAAAACAAAACAAAACAAAAGTTTAAATTAAAAACTGTGCAGGTCGTATGTTTATTGCGGCACTATTCACAATAGCAAAGAGTTGGAACCAACCCAAATGTCCAACAACGATAGACTGGATTAAGAAAATGTGGCACATATACACCATGGAATACTATGCAGCCATAAAAAATGATGAGTTCGTGTCCTTTGTAGGGACATGGATGAAACTGGAAAACATCATTCTCAGTAAACTATCGCAAGGACAAAAAACCAAAGACCGCATGTTCTCACTCATAGGTGGGAATTGAACAATGAGAACTCATGGACACAGGAAGGGGAACATCACATTCCAGGGACTGTTGTGGGGTGGGGGGAGGGGGGAGGGACAGCATTAGGAGATATACCTAATGCTAAATGACGAGTTAATGGGTGCAGGAAATCAACATGGCACATGGATACATATGTAACAAACCTGCACATTGTGCACATGTACCCTAAAACCTAAAGTATAATAATAAAAAAAAACTGTGCAGGTTTTATATTTTTTTCAATAAAACTATAAAATTCTAGTGCAGAAGTCATCAACTCAGCCCCATGCCTCCAGGCAGAGCCATAATTAAGTTATCCTAGACAGGTAATTGTCCATTCCAGTGAGTCTATAACAAGCTCAGTAATCCATTCCTGTAATATTTTTTCATCAGAAACTTCTTTATTTGGTCTAATTCAAGTATTTTCCTTTCAGTTTAATTTAATTTCATCTGACTTTGTTACATACAGGAATTTATTCTACTGTAGAAAATTATGTAATAAATGTCCTTGTGCCGTCATTTCATTTTATTCATGATCATCCTGATAAGAAAACATGGCTTCATTACGTAGTCAGCATTAATATTATTTGTACATATTAACTGTATTTTCTTTCTTTTATGTTATGAGAGTATAAGGATTTACTATTACATTGCTCACTTTATTGATAACTGCATATGGTACAGTATTTTGACAAGGCAAAAATGATCTTCATGCATTTCTCTGTAACCTCTGACTATACAATGGTATAGTAATTTCAGCACATATAGATGACTTATGTTGAGTTAAATTATTAAAGAATGTTGAAATGTAGCAGCCAAAAAACATATGAAAATATGTTCAACATCACTAATCATTAAAGAAACAAATCAAAAGCACAATGAGATACCATCTCATACCAGTCAGAACGGCTATTATTATTATTATTAATTTTATTTTTGAGACAGGGTCTTACTTTATCACCCAGGCTGGAGTATGGTGGTGTGAACATGGCTCACTGCAACCTGGCCTCCTGGGCTCCAGTGATCCTCCTATGTCAGCTGCTCATAGCTGGGGGCATGTGATACCATGCCCGGCTAATTTTTGTATTTTTTAGAGATAGGGTCTTGCCATGTTGCCCAGGCTGGTCTTGAACCCCTGAGCTCAAGCCATCCACCCACCTTGGCCTCCCAAATTCCTGGGATTACAGGCATGAGCCACCATGCTTATCCCAGAATGGCTATTACTAAAAAGTCAAAAAATAATAAATGCTGGCAGGCAGGGCACGGTTGCTCACACCTGTAATCCTAGCACTTTGGGAGGCCGGGGTGGGCAGATTGCCTGAGTTCAGGAGTTCGAGACCAGCCTGGACAACATGGTGAAATGCCGTCTCTACTAAAATACAAAACATTAGCCGGGCATGGTGGCGTGCGCCTGTTGTCCCAGCTACTCAGGAGGCTGAGGCAGGAAAATTGCTTGAACTGGGGTGGCAGAGGTTGCAGTGAGCTGAGATTGCACCACTGCACTTTAGCCTGGGTGACAGAGTGAGACTCAGCGTCAAAAAAAAAAAAAAAAAGATGCTGGCAAGGCTGTGGCAAAAAGGGAATGCTTATACACTGTTGGTGGGAATGTAAATTAGTTCAACCTCTGTGGAAAGCAGTTTGAAGATTTCTCAAAGAACTTAAAACAGAGCTACCATTTGACTCAGCAATACCATTGGTAGATACATACCTAAAGGAAAATAAATCATTCCACCAAAAAGACACATGTGCTTCTATGTTCACTGCAGCACTATTCACAATATCAAAGACATGGGCTCAACCTAGGTGCCCATCTATGATGGATTAGATAAAGAACATGTGGTACGTATACTCCATTCACTACTACACAGCCATAAAAAAGAATGAAATCATGTCCTTTCCAGCAGCATGGATGCAGCTGGAGGTCATCATCCTAAGACAATCGAGGCAGGAGCAAAAAGCCAAATACCACATGCTCTCACTTATAAGTGGAAGCTAAACATTGGATACACATGGACATAAAGATGGGAACAATAGGCCAGGCAGTGACTCACACTTGTAATCCCAATATTTTGGGAGGCCGAGGTGGTCAGATCACCTGAGGTCAGGAGTTCAAGACCAGCCTGGCCAACATGGTGAAACCCCGTCTCTACTAAACATACAAAAATTAGCCAGGGGTGGTGATGTGTGCCTGTAGCCCCAGCTACTCGGGAGGCTGAGGCACGAGAATCGCTTGACCAGGGAGGTGGAAGTTGCAGTGAGCTGAGATCGCACCACTGCACTCCAGCCTGGGTGAAGAGAGAGACTCTGTCTCAAATAAATAAACACATTAAATAAATAAATAAATGGGAACAATAGACACTGGAGACTGTTGGGTGGTGGGAGGAAGCAGGGCAGGAGCTGAAAAACTACCTATTGGATACTATGTTCATTATCTGGGTGATGGGATCAATCATACCCCAAACCTCAGCATCACACAATATACCAAGGTAACCTGCACATGTTCCCCTGGTGTTCAAAATAAAAGTTGAAAAAAAAAAAGAATGTTGAAATGTATGTAGACCAGAGCATATGATAATCCACGGTTGTCTCCGTGATTTCGAGTGACCTGTCATTTTACTGGTGTTTAATTGTTGTTTGTACCTGGCACAGTATTTAGGACTCAGTGTACAAATGAGCATGAATAATACTCTGGTCACTGTGCATCTGTCATTCATAAAATGCCCCTTAAAGGGTGGGCACGATGGCTCACGCCTGTAATCCTAGCACTTTGGGAGGCCGAGGTGGGCAGATCACTTGAGGCCAGGAGTTTGAGACCAGCTCGGACAACGTGGTCAGACCCCGTCTATACTAAAAATACAAAAATTAGCTGGGCGTGGTGGTGGGTGCCTGTGATCCCAGCTACTTGGGAGGCTGAGGCAGGAGAATCACTTGAACCTGGAAGGCAGAGGTTGCAGTGAGCTGAGATTGCATCACTGCACTCCAGCCTGGGTGATAGTGAGACTTTGTCTCAAAAAATATAGAAATTTTAAAAATTAAATAAATAAAATACGCCTTAAAAGTGAGGCAGTCTAGTCTCTTATCTGTCTGGACATCATGCTGCCCTGCATTCTCCTTCCCTGCCACGCTGAACCACGTGTAGCGCCAAAAACCTGAATATTTCATGTCAGCAAGGATGGGTTCTCATCAAAGCAGTCCTGTCAGAGAGATGGGGAAATATGCAAGGTGATAGGCACATAATTATGGACAACAGGAGTGTCGAGAGAGGAGACTAAAAGTGCCACGTAGTGAAGGGCCTTGAATTTCGCACAAGAGAGTTCAGATTGAATCCTTAAGAATTAATGGAAGCATTATGAAGGGAGACTAAAGCAGCATTGTGCAGATTTAGATTTTAGGAAGAGCTCTCTACAGGCGAGTAGTGGAATGAGAGGGGTGGGTGGGGAAGAATGAATGGCAAAGGCTTGATTTAAGACAATGAAGTGAAAGGGGTGGAAATGTGAATTATCAAAGGATAGAATAAAGAGGATTTCCCAGAACTTTGGGAGGCCAGGGTGGGCGGATCATTAGGTCAGGAGATCAAAACCATCCTGGCTAACATGGAGAAACCCCATCTCTACTAAAAATACAAAAAATTGGCTGGGCGTGGTGGCGGGTGCCTGTGGTCCCAGCTACTGGGGAGGCTGAGGCAGGGGAATGGCATGAACTCGGGAGGCGGAGCTTGCAGTGAGTCAAGATTGCACCACTGCACTCCAGCCTGGGCGACAGAGTGAGACTCCGTCTCAAAAAAAAAAAAAAAAAAGAGGATTGGGTGGTTGATTGAACATGGAAAGGAAAAAAACAAGATAAGGATGAGTTCCAGTTTCTTTTCTTTTCTTTCTTTTTTTTTTTTTGTTTGAGACCAGGTCTTGCTCTGTTATCCAGGCTGAAGTGAGTGCAGTGGCGCGATCATAGTTCACTGCAGCCTTGAACTCCTGGGCTCAAGGGATTCCCCCCACCATGGCCTCCAATACTGTTGGGATTACAGGTGTGAGCCACCATACCCAGCCCCAGTTTCTGATTTACACCTTGGGGTGCAGTGTGATCCCAGAGACTGCTCCATTCTACTGCCTCTCTAAGAGTCATTCTATTTGGGGTGTTCTCACTCAATCAGACACGATTCTTGGTTGGAAGTAACAGAAGCCATATCTGGCTATCTTAAGAAGTATTTATGAAAGGTCTGTGAGAGAGTGCTAGTTGTTATTTAATTTATATTCTTTCCTTTTTACTCAGGAAAGAGTAGAAAGCTTCCAGTAAGAACCCTTGGCACATAAGACCACTTTCCCTAGCCTCCCTTGCAGCTAGGCAACTAAGCCATGTTACTAAGTTCTGGCCAGTGGGATATAAACAGAAGTAATGTGTGTAACTTCCTACACTTATCCTTTTTTTTTTTTTTTTTTTTTAGACAGGGTCTCACTCCATCATCCAGGCTGGAGTGCAGAGGCACAGTCTCAGCTGACTGCAATCTCTGCCCCACCCTGGATCTCAAGCGATCCTCACACCTCAGCCTTCCTAAGTAGCTGGGACTACAAGTGCATGCTACCATGCCTGGCCTTTTTTTTTTTTTTTTTTTTTTTTTTTTTGAGATAGAGTCTCATTCTGTCGCCCAGGCTGGAGTGTCGTGGTGTGATCTTGGCTCACTGCAACCTCTGCCTCCCGGGTTTGAGTGATTCTCCTGCCTTAGCCTTCCAAGTAGCTGGGATTACAGGTGTGTGCCACCACACCTGGCTAATTTTTGTATTTTTAGTAGAGACGGGGTTTCACCATGTTAGCTAGGATGGTCTCGATCTCCTGACCTCGTGATCTGCCCAGCTCGGCCTCCCAAAGTGCTGGGATTACAAGCATGAGCCACCGCGCCTGGCAGATTTTTGGTATCTTAACTAGTTTTGGATCTCTTCCACTAAAGGGATTGCTTGTTGAACGTTGTTAAGAATGTAAGTACTGAAGGCAAACTGCCTGGTTTAATTTTGTTCTGTCCCTTGCACCCTGCCTGGCTTCAAATCCTAGCTCTGCTTAAGTTCTTTTAAGGGGATGATCTTTGAGCAAATGTCTTAGCAAGTGTCTTAGCTTGTTTTCCCAAGTAAATGGGCACAATAGTTGCTACCTTGTGAAAGATTCATGTAATTGACCAGCATTTACCAAGTAGCATCAGTGTTTAGTTTCAGTCATTGGTGATTCTGCAGCTGGACTGTGAGGGGGTGTTGGGGTGGGGGGTGTGTGTGTGTGTAGCACTTAATTGCATGCAGAAAGGAAAAGATACTTTTGATAACGGAGAGGCAGCTTTTCTCTGCTTTTGTGTCAAAAGGGAAGAAGGGAGTTTGGAGAGGGAAACGAATTCTGTTCAATATTAAGCTTTCTTCCTCAAAATCAGAGGTACATAGAATGTGTAATAATTTACAGAATTTCTAGACTGAACCTATCTGATTTTTTAAAATTATTTTTATTTTTTCAGGTTGAGACTGAGCTAAAGTTAATCTGTGATGACGTACTGGATGTACTGGACAAACACCTCATTCCAGCAGCTACCACTGGCAAGTCCAACGTTTTCTACTATGAAATGTAGGTTCTATACTAACAATTAACAAGTGTACTTCGATCATTTTAAACACTCTCAGGAATAAATGGCTTTGTTTCTTTTTTTTTTGACATTTCATATTTTCCTTATTAAATATAATGAAAAATCCCACAGAAATTAACTGAGGAGCCTCTAAATATCAACAAAATTGTCACTTGATAGACTAGAATTAAACAAGCAAGTGGTTCCAAGAAATGGCACAAGTGTATTAATCATAAAATAAAATTTCTACATGAAACATTCAGCCAGCACTGTAAAATGTGTGGCCGTTTGGGGGAGGGGAATGAGATAGGTCCCATGAAAGCAAAAGAATATAAGTAAGTAAAGCAAAAGCTAATGCATTTTTGTAATAGCCTGACCATCTTTTTATTCCAACATTAACTATCCTTCTAACATTAAACAATTATTTGTAAATAAAAGTTGGAAACCTACATAGAAGAAAGTCATGATTCTAAGAAGGCCAACTTTTAATCTTACATTTTCCTTTCTAGTATAGAACCTACATTTCATAATAGAAAATCTTGGACTTGCCAGTGGTAGCTGCTGGAATTAGATGTTTGTCCAATGCATCCAGAACGTCACCACAGATTAACTTTAGCTCAGTCTCAACCTGAAAAAATTAAAATACATTTAAAAAAATTAGATTGTTTCAGTCTAGAAGTTCTGTAAATTATTACACATTCTATCTACATCTGGTTTTGTGGAAGAGAGCTTAGTATTACAGAGAATTCGTTTCCCTCTCCAAACTCCCTTCTTCCCTTTTGACACAAAAGCGGAGAAAAGCTGCCTCTCAGCTATCAAAAGTATCTTTTCCTTCCTGCATGCAATTAAATGCTAGACACACACCACCCCCCACCCCAGCACCGCCTCACAGTCCAACTGCAGAATCACCAATGACTAAAACTAAACACTGATGCTACTTGGTAAATGCTGGTCAATTACATGAATCTTTCACAAGGTAGCAACTATTGTATCCATTTACTTGGGAAAACAGAAGCTAAGACATTTGCTCAAAGATCATCCCCTTAAAAGAACTTAGTAAGCAGAGCTAGGATTTGAAGCCAGGCAGGGTGCAAGGGGCAGCACAAAATTCAAACCCAGGCAGTTTGCCTTCAGTACTTATATTCCTAACAATGCTCCCCACAGTCCCAGGGTCCCAGGACTTTCCCCAGCTCTGTCCTCACTGCTCCCCCACTGCCAGCCAGACGCTATTTGTGAAGCCACCTTGGTGGAGTCTTTGGCCAGGTTGGACGGCTCCAGAGGAAATGTTCTATTGGTGCCCACACCTTTGCCCAGGCGCCACAATTCCTGTCTGGCCTCCCTTGCCCCAAAACAGCCCCTGATTCTCTGCTCTGCTGCCCACTGAAAGACCACTCTGGCACTGGTGGGCCACGGGAGACTCCAACTTCAGCTGGGGAGAGGCAGGGCTGAAGAAGGGCAGGCTTGAGCAGGCTCCTTCCACCCAGACAAAGGTTAGCTGCTGCCCAAGTGAGATTCTGCCCACATCTCCACGCCCGCACCCTTTCCTGTGGCCCACATTGAGGTGTGAAGGTCTCCAGTAAACAGACTCTCCTCTACCTTGTGGGCCCCCACCCAAACCTCCTGGCTGAAGCCCCTGTAACAGGGTGATTTTTCCAGTCCCAGAGAAGGGATTCTGCTCTGATCCAAGGTAGCCCCAACCTGGCCAGACACGGCACCCCAGGGGAGAAAGGAATGAGTGAGGATGCAGACAGAAGATGGGTCTAGTGACAGGGGAGGGCAAGGGGCAGTTAGCAGTCTGGAGACAGTGAGTCATGCCAGTCTTCTCTGTGGAGAGACACCTGGGGTCTTGTGCCAAGGATTGACAATAGTGGTTTTGCCTTTGCCCCTTCATGGAGCCCATGGGCACGATGCTTGCATCCTGGGGGAGCCCTTGGTCCCATGCCTACTGAGCTGCAATGGACTTGAGAATGCAGTGAATTGTGTCTGTGTGGATTGGGCAGGGCCATCTACTGGGGCCTCTATGGGGCATGGAGAATGTCTTCCTCAGGCATTTGCTTCCCCTCACTCCCCAGTCCCCCACTCCCCCTTAGCACACATGAAGAGCCCCCAACAGGAACAGGGTCTCTTTGTGGGCCTGATCTGCCCAGCTCCTCTGGAAGGCTCCTCAATAAACAAACCTTCCTTTATGGGGTGGTAGGTTTACTGGAGACGGGAAAAACAGCAGAGGAGGGGTGGAAGGGCCAACAGGAAGAGGTGGCTGCTGCTCACAGTTGGGGGTTTGGGAGCACTGGAGATGGCCCTAGGGGGCCATTTGTGGGGCCAGGGCAGCCCCACTCCTTCTATATGTAAGAATCCTAGGAGGGCAGTGGCCGAGACTGGCAGCAGACAGGGATGAGGGTAAGGATGTGACAAGGTGAGGAAGGGAGGTGGCAGAGCTGCTCACCTTGGAGATAGCCAGAGGGACAGGGAACCTGGGGACAGGGGATGGTGCCAGCTGTGGCCCTGGCTCCTGGGGCCTCCAGGAAGTGAAGAAGGAGGCAGGGCAGAGCCCACAGCCAGGAGCTCACCTTCTCCAGGTTGGTGTTGTCCAGCCAGAGGGTCTCCAGGTATCTGCCAAAGGACTGGAAGGCATTGTCCGGGATGCTTTTCAAGGGGTTGTGGGACAGCTTCAGCTCCTCCACCACCCGTAGCTTGCTCAGGGCAGCCGAGGGGTAGCTGGACAGCTGGTTCCTGTCCACGTGGAATTTGGCGAGGTTCTCCACGTCGTCCAGGACGCCGGGCTGCAGGGAGCTCAGCGCGTTTTCCGACAGGTACAGCCAGCGCAGGTCCTTGGCTGCCTGGAAGGCGCCTGCGCGCAGCTCACGGATCTTGTCGTTGTTGAGCTGCAAGATGAAGAGGTTGACCAGCGGGGACAGCAACCCCCGGGGCAGCTCAGTGACCTTGCTGTGGTCCACGTAGAGGTAGGTCAGCTCGGTCAGGTCGTCGAAGGCGCCTGCGCGCAGCACGCGGATGTCGCTATGGGACAGGTACAAGTAGATAAGCTGCTTGAGGCCGCGGAAGGCACCGGCGGCCACCTCGCGGATCTGGCAGTGCTGCAGGTGCAATGACACGAGGTTCGGCATGTCTCGAAACGAATTGGCAGCCAGCACCGGGAAGTTGTTGCGCTGTAGGTTGAGCAGCTTGGTCTTCTCTGACACCTTGGGGATCTTCTGCAGCCCCACCTTGTCGCAGATGACGTGCTGCAGGTCGCCGTGGCAGTGGCAGTTCTGGGGGCAGGCGGCCAGCGCCGGCAGCAGACCAGCCAGGAGGCCGAGGCCGAGCAAGAGCATTGGGCGTACCATGGCTGGGACGCCTGGGGCCGGGGCTGGGGGCAGCAGCGGCGGCGGGGCGCGGGCAGCGGCGAGTCCTGGGCGCTCGGGTCTGCCGCCCTCTTTATACGGTGGCCCTGATCGCAGCCGGCAGACGAGCCAGCTCCTCCGTGGAGCATCGAGGCTACTGGGCTTAACTCGCTCGCGCCCAGAGATGCGCCCCCGCCCTCCACGGGGAGGGGTCGGGGCCCTTCCCCCAGCCGGCGACCGTGCATGAGGGGGTGGGACCGTGGCCCCCGAGCCCCAGCTCCAGCCCCCTGCTCTCCTATGCTGATCCTCTGCCTACCGCCTTTCCCGGGGCTTTTCTGGGAAGGGGGAATGGTTATGTCTGGAGCCCCGAGTGTACATCGGAGAGAGGGGGGCGTTCCCTGAACTTATTTGTTTGCTCGAGTTTGAGCCTCCACGCCGCACCATCCACACACGCTCGGCCGGATGCCACGGATGCGAGGCGGGAGGAAGCGGGGCCGGACAGCCGGACGCGTCTCCCTGCGGTGGGCCAACTGGCGGCGCTTTAATGGGGCGCTTGTGCGGCGCCGGCCGAGCATGAGAGCCGCCCCGGCGTCGGGCTCCCACTTCGGACTCGACGCGCCGAAGCTGGCCCTGGGGAGACCCGAGCTCCTTCCCCACCCTCGGGCGCGCCCCCACCCCTGTCTCCCAACCATGCTTGCGTTTCTGTCCCTGGCGCCCCCATCCCCTTTTTCCACCGCTGAAGGCTAAGCAGAAAAGTGGGAAGTGGGGGAGAGTGGCCCACAGGAATGGCAAACACACCTGGAAACCACAGGCCACAAGCACAGTCGCACCATCCCCCCTCCTTCATCGCCCCGAAATATCTCCATCCCTCATCTCCAACCCTAGTGGTCAGGACCCGCCCCTGAGGGGTCTCAGGGTGGTGGCTGAGTGGCGCCGAGGTGTACTTGGCAGAGGCCACATTCGGGCAGTGGCCCCAGGACTGTGAGGACTGGTGCGGGAGGGGGTGGGGCAGGTCAAGGGACCAGCCCTGGACGGCTCTGGCTGCCAGACCCTAAGTTCTGTGGGCAGTCCCGCCCCAGCCCGCCAGATTTCTGTGTGCCCACTTGCCAGCCACGATGTCCGGATTCCTGTGGAAAGGGGAGGGTGAGCAGGCAGGGTCACAGCTCTGGCCTCAGGGTGAGCTCCAAGCTGCCTGGCACAGGATCTGGCAGTGCTGCAGGTGCAAGGACGTGAGGGTCGGCATGGCTCGAAACAGATTGGCAGCCAGCACCGGGAAGTTGTTGCGCTGTAGGTTGAGCAGCTTGGTCTTCTCTGACACCTTGGGGATCTTCTGCAGCCCCACCTTGTCGCAGATGACGTGATGCAGGTCGCCGTGGCAGGATATTGTCTGTGATGAGGGGTGGAAGGAGAAACCAGAACCCACATTGAACCAAACCCCAGTCGTGCCAGAGCCAGAGCAGCTGATAGGGGGGAAGCTTGGTGCAGGGAGGAGGATGGATGAGATCTGGTGTCCGTTGATTAAAGGGGACCTAGGATACGGGGTTACTAGCCTCTCTTCCCTTACCCAGTACCCTCGTGTTGCGGCCTGGTTTCCAGGGCCTGCCCTTTTCTCAAACCTCTCTGCCCCTTGCCTCTAGGATAGGGGAGTCATACTTGGCCTAGACCATTCCTTGATGGTATTTAGGCTTCTCCAAGGCTGGCTTCTGGTTTTTCTGTTGCTCAGGCTTTCCAACCACTGGAAATGGGGGAAGTGGTGGAGGGGGGGGTACCACTGGTTTTTAAAATCACTGCTTAGGTTGATTTTTATGTTGACGGAAATAAATTCACGGGAAACTCTCCAGAGCTTGGGGACACCTGCCCCAAGGCCAGGCACTTGTTCAGGGTTTGCAGAATGCAGGGGTGGGGTTGTGTCTGTGCCACTCCTAGCTGGGCCAAGGCAGGCTGGCTTTCTCATCAAGTTTATGGGGCCTTCAGCTTGGAAGGGAGGTGCAGGGGATGTGGCCTGAAATCAGGAAGGTGGGGTTAAGGCAGCCAGGGGATGGGGGGAGAAGTGTGGGGTGTTGGTAATACCGGAGCCACAGGCATAGACAGGTGGCTGCTCCAGGGAAACGGCACTGAGAGAGCTCCAGCTGGAAGAGAATGGTGTCCCTGCTCTCAATTTTCTTTCAGATCTGGGGCCCTGCAGAGATCTAGTCTGCTCACTCCCAGCACCTCTGCCTCCTGACCCCAGGCCCCTACCAATGATGTCTCTGTTTCCACCATTCGGCTGCCCTCCACTTTCCCTTTTCTTTTATGAATTCCTTCCCATTTCCTCAGATAGCTCACCCGATCCCTCTGCACGTGCTGAAAGCCCTCTTCAAACACCCTTTCTGGACCCTCTAGGTTGCTTATGGAACCACAGAGAACGGTCCCGTGACATTCGCGAACTTCCCTGAGGACACTGTGGAGCAGAAGGCAGAAAGCGTGGGCAGAGTTATGCCTCACACGGAGGTAAGCCCCTGACCAAGACTCCGAAGTCCCACCTCCCGTCACCCAACTGGGGTGCACCCAGCTGGGACATCTGTTGCTTTCAGTGAGAGAGTCAAATGGCTCACTCAGGATGCCTAGAGCCCCCCAGCAGCAGGGGCATGCTAGGCCTGGCCCAGAGTGTTCTCTGTGGGCTAAGCATGAAAGGGGAAGAGCTGGAACAGTGGCTGTGAGCGGCTGCCAGCTGAACTTCTCTGCGGCCTCCCTTCCTGTCTGAGGTGTGTTTTTGCCAAGCCCACTGTCTGTTTCAGGGCAGCCAGGGTAGCCTCAAAGAGGAGCCAGAGCACAGAGAGTTTTCCTACACAGCTTCTTTTCCGCCGGTGGTCCTCGCCTCTCGCTTTAGCAGAGTTCCTCTTCTTGCTTGGCGTAAACGCTTCATTTCCCAAGCAGCCTATCCCTTTGGGGGGTCCCTTTGCCCCTCAAAGGTTGCCCCAGGGTGCATCTCAATCTCAAATGCCTAGCCATGCCTCCTTTCCTGCTCCAACACTGGGGCTGTGCCAGCTGGCTCCTGATTTCCCTGCGCCCTTCTGCTCCCGCCCCTGGGGGAACGCTGCCCCTGTGCACAAGCAGCTGCTTCCCCTGGGGCTGACCACTGTCCTGGTGTGACTCTGCCCTGCCCTCCCCCAGAGCAGCCATGTACCCAGGGATTGAGTAGGGATGTGAGCCCCCTCCCGTGTGTGCTACAGCTGCACTGCCACTCTCACTAGGATGCCCACCTGGAAGGGAAACAGAGGCGGGCATCACTCACCCCATTTCACGGACACAGACACTGAGGCACACAGAGGCTCAGCTTTCCTTGGCATGGTGGCCATGGCTCTTTTCTCTACCAGGCTTTCAGACTCTGCCTCTCCTATTCACAAGATGTTGCCATGCCACCCTCTTTGGCTTATTTGCTGCTTAATGGGAAGTAAGAGGCGACTCCCTTCTCCTCTGCATGGTTGATAATTCTTCAGCTGGCTCTGCAGTCCACAAACTTCTTTGCAGCAGCTGCCTGCCCGCTCTGTTTCCTCAGCACTCCCAGCCTGGGACTCAGCTCTTCTTTCATGCCCAGCTCAGATCTCTGACTGGCTTTGGGTCGACTCTAGCCTTTGTCTCCCTTCTCTGGATGGGGATAAGCAGAGCCAGGGGGCCTCATTCCAGGCGGTTGGGTTGGGGGGTTGGGGGCAGGCAAAGCTCTCTCCATTTCCAAGGACCACCTATCCTGAAGCAAGAGGATAGGAAGCCCCATCCTGAGGCCATCCTGTCCCAGGCCCGGATCATGAACATGGAGGCGGGAACGCTGGCAGAGCTGAACACGCCCGGGGAGCTGTGCATCCGAGGGTACTGAGTCATGCTGGGCTACTGGGGCGAGCCTCAGAAGGCAGAGGAAGCAGTGGGTCAGGACAAGTGGTATTGGACAGGGTGAGAAGGCAGGGCTGGGTGGAGGCTCTGGCTGCTGAGGGGAGGCTGGAGGTCTTGAGGCTTAGCCGGGGACATTAACCTGGCACCGTGAGGATGTGGGTATCAAGATGAACCCTCACACGCTGGAGTCTTAATTTCCAAAATGTATACAGTGGGGATGATCATACATAGCACAGAAGAAAGCAACTGGGTCATCACCCTACACCAGCAGCTGCAAAATCTGAGTCCAGATTCAGTCTCTCATTTTTTAGCTCAGCAAATTCTTATTAGAATTCCTTATGTGCTAGCACCGTTCTCGCCGCTGGAGGTCCAGAGGAAAGTAAGATGAGAAGGATCTTGCTTTTTGGAGGAAGACAGATGATGCCCAACATCGATAAATAACACCAAGAAAATAGGCCAGGTGCAGTGGCTCACACCTGTAATCTCAGCACTTTAGGAGGCTGAGGCGGGTGGATCACCTGAGGTCAGAAGTTTGAGACCAGCCTGGCCAACACAGTGAAACCCCACCTCTACTAAAAATACAAAAATTAGCTGGACATGGTGGTGGCATGTGCCTGTAGTCCCAGCTACTCTGGATGCTGAGGCAGGAGGATCGCTTTAACCCAGGAGATGGAGGTTGCAGTGAACCGAGATTGCGCCACTGCACTCCAGCCTGGGTGACAGAGCAAGACTCCATCTCAAAAACAAACAAACAAACGAACAAACAAAAAACACCAAGAAAATGAAATAGGGTTATAGGAGAGAAAGTGGCTGTGGTGGGGAGGGGAGCTTCCCTTAGGCTGAGTGGACAGAGAAGATGTCTGGAGATATTTGAGCTGAGACCTGGAAAGAAGCCAGTCATGAAAAGCATGTGTACAGATGAGAGAGAGAGAATATGTCATAGGTATTTGTTGGTTTTGCCTGCCTCCCCTCCCCTTACTAGACTATTAATTCCAGAGACTGTGTCTTGCTCCTGCTATGTCTCCCAGAGTCTAGAGCAGCGGAAGACACACAGTAGCTCGTCAATAAATGTTTCACGAGTGAGCAGGCAAGTGAGTGAACAAGGCAGAGATGACAGGTTGCCCCTGGGCTTTCCTTACAGAGATGTCGCCACAGTGAACGAGCAGGGCTTCTGCAAGATCGTGGGCCCTCTAAGGATATGATCATCCGGGGTGCTGAGAACATCTACCCCGCAGAGCTCGAGGACTTCTTTCACACGCACCCGAAGGTGCAGGAAGTGCAGGTGAGGCGCCTGGCTCAGGTGAGCCCCCAGAAACAAGAAACACACGTGAACACGGTGATGTCTGATATTTTTCTGTGGCCCTGGAAGGTGGTGGGAGTGAAGGACGATCGGATGGGGGAAGAGATTTGTGCCTTCATTCGGCTGAAGGACGGGGAGGAGACCACAGTGGAGGAGATCAAAGCTTTCTGCAAAGGGAAGGTGGGAGCCTCCACCCAACCGAGCTGATGCTGCTCGGTTCTTTGCTCACCCACTCCTCTGCCAACCAGCCTGGGGTGGGGATTGCTCTGCCCTTGACGAAGCTGACTCCCGGCCAGGCCAGCCCCTGGTCCCCTTCCCATACCCCTGTGAGCTTGCCCAGCCTCACGCCTTACCTCCCTCCCTCTGGTCTGCAGATCTCTCACTTCAAGATTCCGAGGTACATCGTGTTCGTCACAAACTACCCCCTCACCATTTCAGGAAAGGTGTGTAAGGTGGAGGAGACTGGGGAGGGCAGCCTGGGCTCTGGGGCCCCACAGGGCCCCACCTCTGTTTCCTCCAGCAATGGGTGTGGAGAGGCTGGCAGTAGGGTGGCCAGGTCACCTAATCCTGGTTTGCCTGGGGACTTTCCCTGTTTTGGCACTAAGAGCCTGAGAAACCCCTTATTCTTGGGTGAACCAAGGCAGCTGTCACCCTAACTCCTTTTTCTTTCCTCTAGATCCAGAAATTCAAACTTCGAGAGCAGATGGAACGACATCTAAATCTGTGAATAAAGCGGGAGGAAGAGTCCGCCCAGGCCCTCCTCCTGTCCATCCCCCACATTCCCCTGTCTGTCCTTGTGATTTGGCATAAAGAGCTTCTGGTTTTTTTTGGCCTCTTGCTGGTGGGCTCTCTTGGCAGCTACTACGGGATGGAGAAGGGAAGACACTGAGGGAAACTAGCACTTTCAGACCTCCTATTCCTTGTCATTGAGAATGCAGAGCACCTTGATGTGGATTATATACTTAATTTAACCCTCACCCTTGGTATCCCTTTGAGATACCAACCCATTTTTGTTGTTGTTGTTGTTGTTGTTTGAGATGGAGTCTTGCCCTGTCACCCAGGCTGGAGTGTAGTGGTGCAATCTCAGTTCACTGCAACCTCTGCCTCCCAGATTCAAATAACTCTCCTGCCTCACCCTCCCAAGTAGCTGGGATTGCTGGTACCCACCACCACACCCAACTAATTTTTGTATTTTTAGTAGAGGCGAGGTTTCACCATGTTGGCCAGGCTGATCCTCAAACTCCTGACCTCAAGCAATCCGCCTGCCTCAGCCTACCAAAGTGCTGGGATTACAGGCATGAACCACTGTGCCTGGCCCCAATTTTTTATTTTTAAGCTACTCTAATTTAATTCTTTTTCACATTGTTGCCAGATTAGTCTAGCAAGAAGTATTCTTTTTTTATATATATAACAGCTTGATTGAGATGTAATTCACATACTCTCCAGTTCACTCCCACCTCCCCCATTTTCTAGAGACAGGATCTCATTCTGTCACCCGTGCTGGAGTGCAGTGACAGTGCAGTGCTAGAGTGCAGTGACTCACTGCAGTGACATGATCATAGCTCACTGCAGCCTCGAACTCCTGGACTCAAGCAGTCCTCCCACCTCAGCCTCCTGAGTAGCTGGGACTGTCGGAATGTGCTACCATGTCTTAACTAATTTTTAAACGTAGAGACAGGATCTTGCTATGTTGCTTAGGCTGGTCTAGAACTCATGGGCTCAAGCAATCCTCCTGCCTCAGTCTCTTAAAGTGCTGGGACAATCCACCATTTAAAGTATAGAATTCCAGGAAGAAAGCAGATCATTTCAAAAATAAAGTCCTTGAGACGGTAAGAGGAGATAGGAACAGGGCACAAGAGGAGGGCTTGGCCTTAGGTAGAAGCAGGGATACTCTTTCCATTTTAACATCCTTTCAGAGGATCTACACACACACACACACACACACACACACGTATAGATATGAATGGGTAATATACATTTTTTTAAAATTTTTTTTTGAGACAGGGTCTCGATCTGTTGCCCAGGCTGGAGTGCAGTGGTGCTATCTCATCTTACTGTAACCTCCACCTCCTGGGTTCAAGTGATTCTCCTGCCTCAGCCTCCTGAGTAGCTGAGATTACAGGCATGTGCCACAATGCTCGCTAATTTTTGTATTTTTAGTAGAGACAGGGTTTCACCATGTTGGCCAGGCTGGTCTCGAATTCCTGACCTCAGCTATTCATCCGCCTCAGCCTCCAAGTGCTGAGATTACAGCGTGACCACATCTGGCATATATATCTATATATTATCTATATAATATGTTAGACAGAGATTTTTTTGAGACGGAGTCTTACTCTGTCACCAGGCTGGAGCACAGTGGCATGATCTCAGCTCACTGCAACCTCCGCCTCCTGGGTTAGTGATTCCCTGCCTCAGCCTCCCCAGTACTGAGTTACAGCACCGCCACCCCCCTGCTAGTTTTTTGTATTTTAGTAGAGATGGGTTTCACCATGTTGGCCAGCATGGTCTTGATCTCCTGACCTCATGATCTGCCCACCTCGGCTTCCCAAAGTGCTGGGATTACAGGCGTGAGCCACTGCACCTGGCCCTATTTATATATTTTTATATATAGCAAATAACAACATGCCCTATGTAGTGTTTTGCATCTTGCTTAAAAAAAACTTAACAGTATGTCTAACTAGACACTCACAGACTTTCTCATTTTGACTGCTGCATAGTGTTGTCTTTTATTGCTAAACCATAATTTACTTCTAATCCTCTACTAGTAAACATTGTCTGTTTCCAGTATTTTTCTATGGCAAACAATGCTTTAATGAACATCTTTGTACAGAGGTGCTAGTGTGTCTGCAGAATAAATTACTAGAAATGGACTTGTTAGCTCAAATAGTATAAACATTTTTAATTTTGAAAGCTATTACACAAATTGTTCCTAATTTACACCAATTTATAACTCCAAACGTATATTAGAGTCCCTGTTTCTGCCTCATCCACTCAGTGTTAAGCAGACTTTAATATTTCTGACAGGTGAAAAATTGTGTCTCAGGGCCTTAATTTGCATTTATCTTGTTACAAATGAGGTTTGGCATTATTTTATGTTTAAAATTCATTCGTGTTTCCTTTTCTGTGTACTTGCTGTACATCTGCCTATTTTTCTATTGTTATTGGTCTTTTTCTTTAATATGTAGGAGCTCTATACATTAAGAATTTAGAGTTTTGTTTGTCATATATATTGTAAATATTTTCCTAATTTGTTGCATGTGTTTGTACTTTTACATGTATCCAATTTTATAAACGTATACAGCATATGTAAAAAAAAAAAATAAATAAAAAATAAAGTATAGAATTCAGTGGTCTTTAGTATATTCACAAATATGTGTAACTATCACCACAGTCAATTTTAAATATTGTCATCACCTAAGAAAGAAACCCCATACTCTTTAACTATTATCTGCCATCTCCCAGCCCCCTTCCTCCCCAACCAACCTCATTTTTATTTTTTATTTGTTTTGATTGGTGAACCTGGGGCATCCCTAGTAGGCAGGGCCAGATAAAGCAGGTTGTACTTTGACCCAAGAAATAAAAACAGCTGGGTTCCCAAAGGCACATAGGTTCCCAGTTCACAGGAATGGAAATTTGCCTCCTGCCTGCCCCCTTACCTCCCAGCGTGCCTGCCCCCTTACCTCCCAGCATGCCTGCCCCCTTACCTCCCAGCATGCCTGCCCCCTTACCTCCCAGTGTGCCTGCCCAAGGCAGCAGCAGCCTCCTCTTGACTTTTTAAGAAATGAACATAGGTTTAGGGTATTTTCAGTACCAGGCTCTACGCCAGGTACTTTCACATTATTTTCTCTCCCAATCTTCCCAACAATCCTTTCAAGTAGCCATTGGTCCCACTTCATGAATGACCCAACAGAAACTCAGGGAGGTTCTGTATCTTGCTCAAGGTCACACAGCTGGATCAGAACCCAGCTGTCTGTTAGGCAGGTTCACTGCACACTGGTTACCAACTTGTCAGAGTCCAGTGAGGCAAACACCCACAAGTTACATAATGCTGAGTCCAGCGAGGCAAACACAAGTGACATGCAACGTGTTTATTACCTATAGGTTGGCACTAAGGGACAACAGAAGGCTGGGATTCATTTGGAGCTGGACCCCTAAGGCTCAGGAAAGCTGCTGAGGCAGATGGGGGATGGACTGCTATCTGCACATGGCCGACTTTTTTTTGTTGTTGGTTTGTTTTGAGATGGAGTCTCGCTCTTTCACCCAGGCTGGAGTGCAGTGGTGTGAACCCGGGATTCAAGCAATTTTCCTGCCTCAGCCTCCCTGGTAGCTGGGATTACAGGTGTGCACTACCGTGTCCAGCTTTTTTTTTTTTTTTTAGTAGAAACAGAGTTTCGCCATGTTGGCCAGGCTGGTCTTGAACTTCTGACCTCAGGTGATCCACCTGCCTCGGCCTCCCAAACTGTTGTGATAACAGGCATGAGCCACCACGCCCAGCCAGCTGGACTTGTACTGAAGCTGAGGGGCCCCAGAAACCAGCCCACCCTGTTTTTTGTTTGTTTGTTTGTTTGATACAGTCTCACTCTGTCTCCCAGGCTGGAGTGCAGTGGCGCCATCTGGGCTCACTGCAACTTCCGCCTCCCAGGTTCAAGCAATTCTCCTGCCTCAGCCTCCCGGGTAGCTGGGACTACAGGCACGCCCCAGCACACCTGGCTAGTTTTTTGTATTTTTAGTAAAGATGGGGTTTCACCGTGTTAGCCAGGATGGTCTTAATCTCCTGACCTTGTGATCCGCCCGCATCGGCCTCCCAAAGTGCTGGGATTACAGGAGTGAGCCACTGCGCCCGGCTTCTGCCCTGGGTTTTATACCCTGGGGCCATGTGACATGTTGGGCTGAAGTGCTGAAGGACATCCTTTTTCTAGAGGTACTGGAACAGAGCATGGCTGTGCTGGCCAGTCCTTCCTTCCCTCAGGATGTTGCATTCTCTGCACACTCTACAGTTTTATTTATTTATTTATTGAGACAGAGTCTTTCTCCATCACCCAGGCTGGAGTGCAGTGCACTGTCTCAGCTCACTGCAACCTCCGCCTCCCAGGTTCGAGGGATTCTCCCTGCTCAGCCTCCCATGTAGCTGGGATTACAGGTGCCCACCACCACGCCTGGATAATTTTTTTATTTTTGGCGGAGACGGGGTTTCAGCATGTTGGCTAGGCTGGTCTTGAACTTCTGATCTCAAGTGATCTGCCCGCCTCGGCCTCCCAAAGTGCTGGGATTACAGGCGTCTACAGTTATTCTTGAGAACTACAAGCAAGAAAGGAGGGGAGAACCAGGTCAGTTCAAGGCCACTGGGAGAACTGTCCTGCACCGCCTGCCTCTGAAGCCCATGATGTTTCTGCTTTGTGGGACAGTTGTTCAGGTGCCTGCTTCCCCAGGCCTTCCCCTGCGCCTTCCCCCTCTCTCCTGCACACACCATCTGACTGTCCTCCCAGCACGTACACCTGCAGATGCTTGGGTTGGCCTGACCCAAAACAGCCTACTCTCCCGGCCAAGCCAATTGCCCCTGGGATTTTCTGCTCCTCCAAGATCCCGTGCATAGCCCTGGTGGTGGCTCATGCCTGTAATCCTTAGTTATTCTGGATGCTGAGGCAGGAGGATCGCTTGAGGCCGAAGAGTTCAAGACCTCCCCTCTCCCAAATATTTGTAAATGAAATTAAAAGATCCAGCCCAAGTGTCTCTTCTGCCCTACTGACTCCCACACTCTTACAACAGATGACCTCACAGCACTGAGGCACACGGCTCCGGTGTCCAGCAGGCACGGAATTAACACGTCTTGCCTGTCCTGGCCGGTTGGCTTGCCTCTCTCCTGTCAGAATGCAACCTGGCTTTATGCACCTAGATGTCCCCAGCGCCCAGTTCTGAGCCAGGCACATCAAATGTCAAGGAATTGACTGAACGATCTAAGAGCTCCTGGATGGGTCCGGGAACTCGCCCGGGCACAAGGTGCCAAAAGGCAGGCAGCCCGCCCCGCGGCCTGGGGAAAGAACCGACAGGCGGCCGCGGTGAGCGCCGGGGCGCCCGGCAGGTAGCGCCGCAGCCCCGGGCCCGGGCCCTCTCGTCGCGCGGTCACGCAGCCCCTCTTCCTTCCACCGGCTGCGCACGCACAGTGATCCCTGCTCGCGTCTCCTGTTGGGGTCCGTGCCCTGCGCTGCGCTGGGCGCCATGGCGTTCCCCGGAGCCCGGGCCCGCGTCTGGGCGGCAGCAGCCAGAGCGGCCCAGAGGAGCCGCCGCGTGGAGAACGCAGGAGAGTCCCCGAGTCCTGAGCCTGCGGGCCGGCGCGCGGCGCTTTACGTACACGTGAGTAGGGGCGGGGGCGGAGCCCACGGTGTGTGGCCGCAGCCGTGGCTGTGACCGTGGCGGTCCAAAACCCAGGTGGCGGTTTGTCACTCTGTGAACCCGCCTGCTGTGTTTCCGTGCCCCCGTACGAGGTCTGGGATGGGACCTTGTGCCTTGGCAGGGAAATGACTTGGTCCAGAAACCTGAAGTCTCTCCTACTCACCGGCTCGGCGACTCTGACCAAATGGTTCAAATTTCATAACAATTTTCCTCTTAGCAAGACAAATTTTTTTTAAGAGCGGTGTTCTGATTCGGTAGCTGGGAAAATGGCCCATAGGAAAATTGTATGAAACTTACATGATCCCAGAAAGAGCTTGGGTTGAGTTCCTTCCTGACGTCTGCTGGTTGGAAGAGGCAGCGTAACAAAGGAGTGAGCCTCAGTTTTCTCACATTGAAGTGGATGTAATCACCCCAGTGCGACCTGCCTTGGGGAGTTGTGTGGCTTAGATGTCCTAGCTACTGTGGAAGGACCTCGGGTTAGGGGTGGGGGTGGGGTCGGGGATGTGTGCGACTGAACCCTGGAAGTGGCCAGGGCAGCTCTCACCGCGCACGTGCACTCATTGCCCCCAGGGGCCTTACTGCGAGAAGCGCTGCAGTTACTGCAACTTCAACAAGTACATCCCTCGCCACGTGGAGGAGGCTGGCATGCAGAAGTGTCTGGTGACCGAAGCGCAGACGCTGTTGCGGCTCAGCGGGGTGCAATGGTGGGTAGTGGGGGCTGTAGGCAGCGTTTTGGGAAATATTTGGAGGAGTGGTGGGGGATAGGTGCAGGCAACCCAGAGGGCTCCCCCAGGTCTCATTTCTCCATCCTCTTTCCCCAGGGTGGAGTCTGTGTTCTTTGGTGGGGGGACCCCCAGTCTAGCCAGTCCCCACACGTTGGCTGCTGTCCTGGAGGCTGTGGCACAGACAGCCCACCTGCCTGCAGACTCGGAAGTCACATTGGAGGCTAATCCTACTTCAGCTCCGGGCTCCAGACTGGCAGAGTTCGGGGCAGCAGGGGTCAACAGGTTGTCTATAGGCCTCCAGGTAACCCATGGCACCCACCCCATCCCAGTGCACCCCGCCCTTCAGTGCCATCTCCTCTTTGGTCACATTCATTCACTGGGCAAACATTGAGCACCTTCTGGGTGCCAGGGACACAGGAGGGCCTAGTGCGACACTTTTGTAACTCCTTAATTGTCTGCTGCTGTCATAGACCACAAACTTTATGAGAAAGGGATCAGGTGTGGCTTTTCTATTTCGAGCACTTACCATAGTGCCTGGCACATAGTAGGTGGTCAAAAAAGATTTGCTACATGACTGGAGACATGGGGGATGCAGACATGTAGCCAAATTATTGCAGCATGGTAAATGTCACCTGTAAAGGGGGTCTCTATAAAAGGCTTCTAGAGTACAGCCTGAAGGGAGGTCACTCTGATGAAATCACTGAAACTTCTCTGGAGGAGATGATGTTTGAATGAAGAGGAGGAGTTCACCAGGTGAGGGGGTGTGGAGGAAACGACACAGGACATGGAAGAGCCTGGCATGTTTTGGGGGAGCTGTGAGTCATTCCTTGTGACTGGAGAGGCTGGAGACAAGGCTGCAAGGTAGAGTCCAAAACCTTTGGTGCCTACCAAGGAGTGTGGGTTTTGTCCTAGTAATGATAGGGAGCCATTGACGGTTTTTAAGTAGGGAGAAACCTAGTCCTCTCAGGTTGACCTCTGATATTTCCGTAGGACTTCCGGGTTGTGGGCTTTGTTCTGATGGAATATGCTGACAGAAACACATCACTTCTAAGATATTCTTACCCCAAAGTGCATATCTTGAATCTAATCGTCAGGAAACCCTGAATTAAGAGACTTTTACAAAATTATTGTGGTAAGAACAGACAGCACGAGATCTACCCTCCTAACAGGTTTTTAAATGTACAGCACTGTTAACTATAAGCACAGTGTTATACAACCAATCTCTAGAAATTATTCATTTTAAATAATTCATTTAAATAATTATAATTCGTAAATAATCATAATTTATTTAAATTCATTAAATTCTTCATTTTAAACAACTGGCCTGTATTCTTCAAAAATGCCAATGTCATGAGAGACAAAGAAAGGCTGAGAATCTAAAGGAGACAAGAGACAGCTGAATACAATGTGTGGCCCCTGACTGGGGAAGAAGGAGGAAATTACTACAGTAGATGTTATTGGGACCATTAGCCAAATTTGAATATGACAATGTATTATGTAATGGTGTTGTGTCAGTGTTGCATTTCCTGAACTCTGTAATTGGATTGCAGTTATGTAAGAGAATGTCCTTGTTCTTTAGGAAATACACACCTAAGTATTTAGAGGTTAGGGAGTATAATATCTATAACTGCTATTCAATATAGTGGCCGCTAGCCACAGACTAGTGAGCATTTGAAATGTGGTAAGTTAAGTTTAATTCACTTAAATTTAAATAACCACATGTGGCTACTACCTATCATATTGGACAGTACAGATACGAACATTTCCACCATTGCAGAAAGTTCTTTTGGACAGTGCTGGTTTATAATTTACTGTTAAATGATTCAGCATAATAACAGGTATGTATGTTTAAAGAGAAACAAGTATGGACAAATGGTGAATCTAGATGAAGGGTTTTTTTGTGATTTTCTTTCAACTTTTCTATAGGTTAGAATTATTTAAAATTGAAAAGTAAAGTAAATAGAGACTGTTGATTTTGGAGTCAGACAGTCCTAAATTCCAGGTCGAACTTTGCAACTGTATGGCCTTGAGCAAGTTACTTAACACCTCTGAACCTCAGTTTTCTCATCGGTAAATTAGAACTAATATTGGAGGGTTACAAAGATTAAATTAGACACCACATAAAAGAGCTTGGCACATAGCGACCCTTCTGTGAATGGCAGCTGTTGGTGCCAGCTTGACCTTCCCCCTCCTGCCTTCCGGCTGCCTGCCACATGCTGCATTCTCCCTGTATCAGTGTGTACAATGGGGTGAGCGTTCTTGTCTCTCTCTGAGCTGCTGGTATGCTTACACCCACCCTCTTTTCCCAGTCCCTAGATGACACTGAGCTCCGGCTATTGGGACAGACGCACTTGGCCTGCGATGCTCTGCGGACGCTGGCAGAGGCCCGGCGCCTCTTTCCCGGGCGCGTGTCTGTGGACTTGATGCTGGGGCTGCCGGCACAGCAGGTGGGGCCGTGGCTTGGGCAGCTGCAGGAACTGCCGCACCACTGTGACGACCACCTCTCCCTCTACCAGCTGTCCCTGGAGCGGGGAACCGCACTCTTCGCCCAGGTGCAGCGGGGTGCCCTTCCAGCCCCTGACCCGGAGCTCGCAGCTGAGATGTACCAGAGGGGCTGGGCCGTTCTTCGGGAGGCTGGCTTCCACCAGTATGAGGTCTCCAACTTTGCCCGGAATGTAAGTTCTGGGGCTGATGGCTGGAGGTGGAGGATGAGCAGACTGCAGTGTGACCGGGGCATTGTGACCTTCTGAAGAGAAGGATCCTGGCTGAGATGGTGGGACATTCTAACCTGGGGCCCCTTACCTGAGTCAAAAACGAGGCCCGCCCTCTTCACTCTGCACTATTTCCTCCCTCCCCGCAGGGAGCGCTCAGTACCCACAATTGGACTTACTGGCAGTGTGGTCAGTACCTTGGCATTGGGCCTGGTGAGTCCCGTGAACTACAGAAAAGATGACTCAGGAGAGGAATGTCGTGGTTGTGTGAACTTGGGCCACATTAACCTCTCCAAGCCTCTATTTTCTCATATGTAAAATGTGGCAAAAAATAATACCTCCCTATAGAACCGTTGAGCATGAATTGTAAGGGGCTTAATGTCGCACCTTGCACTGCGGTTCTCAGCCTTTAGTGTGTATGAGAATCTCCTGGAGGGCTTGTTAAAAGCCAGGCTGCTGGACCCCACCCTCAGAATTCCCAATTGGACAGGGCTAGAGGAGAGCCCAAGAATTTATATGTCTTGGCATTTTGGGATAGATGATTTAAAAAAAAAAAAAAAGAAAAAACAAAAAAGGGCCTGGTGTCACGTGCCTCTAATCTGAGCTACTTGGGAAGCTGAGGTGGGAAGATCGTTTGACCCCAGGCATCCAAGACCAGCCTAGGCAGCATAGTGAGACACCACCTCAAAAAAAAAAAAAAAGAAGGAAAGAAAAGAAAAAGAATTTACGTTTCCAGTGTCTTAGAGGCAGTTGCTCCAGGAACCACATGATTTAAATCTGGTAAGCACGTAGTATTAACACCCATTAATGTGGGGATGGTTGTTGATGTTGTCAGGGGCCCATGGGCGATTTATGCCCCAGGGGGCTGGAGGCCACACCCGGGAGGCTCGGATCCAGACACTGGAGCCTGACAACTGGATGAAGGAGGTGATGCTGTTTGGCCATGGCACCCGGAAGCATGTCCCCCTGGGCAGGCTGGAGCTGTGAGCATCCAAGGGCACAGGGCTCTCCCCCAGGGTCCCCATACCCCAAGACCACCTCTATTTGTACATCTTTTATTTCCTGTCTTGCCCTGGCCCCTGCCTTGCCACATACTGTATGATCCCTGTTAGCCTCTTCTAAATGCATCCCAGTGTAGAATTTGGAGAATGGGAGGAACACAGGCCTCCTGTCTAAGACTCCTTGATGATTTTTCTTTGAGGCTGGAGGAAGTTTTGGCCCTGGGGCTACGCACCGACGTGGGGATCACTCACCAGGTAAGGACTTGGGATTCTTGCACACCACTCCCTCCTAAGTCTTGCAGAATCAATGCCCCCTCCCTGCCACCCCCCCACACACATATACTTCCAATTTCTGTGAGATTGGCAGCTAGAAGTGGGGCCCGGGTCCAGCTGAGGCCTGATGGGCAGAAGCAGTGAGCAGTGGTGCATAGCTAAGAACCCTAGACCAGGGCTGCGGAGACCCAAGTTCCAGCCCTCGTTTTACTGCAGCCTTGGACACAAATCCTTTCACCTCTCTCAACCTCAATTTTCTGAGCTCTGTGAAGCAAGAGATAGATAAAGGGTTTCCACTTGTTTTTAGGGAGCACTGAAACCTCTCATAGGAAGCACAGTAGATAACGATCAAGCAAACCCAGAGCTGCTCTGGATAAGGCAGAGCCATAAAGCCCTGGCTAGAGCTGGCTGAGAGGGGAGGGAAGAGAGGAGGCATAGAGGAAGGCCTGGCTTGGCTGGAAGCTGGGTTCCAGCCTCAGTGGAACAGGAGTGAAGGTGCCCTCCTCCCTGCTGGCCCATTGGCCTGGTTCTGGTTTCACACATGTCAGCTGCTGAGATCTCCATGCTGGACTGGACCCTCCCCCACCTCTCACCACACCCCACCTTCATGGCCCAGAGTAGCCAGGCCAGCTCCCCACCTCTGACCCTCTGGCTTCACCAGCACTGGCAGCAGTTTGAGCCCCAGCTGACCCTGTGGGACATGTTTGCTAGCTGGATCACAGGTGTGTTGGGGGGTGCTGGGCAGAGGGGGCTGAGGCATCCCAAGGAGCCCTGACTACAGCTCTCCACAGACCCAGGAGAAGTGAGAAAGACTGACTGGTAAGGAGGGGCCTGCAGGTGCTGGGGGCTTGGCCCTGCTGGGGGATGGGCTTGAAATTGGCAAGATGAAGTAGTCACCTTCAGGCCTCTTGGTTTTCCAGGGGCCTTCGGTGTTCCTGGGAGGGTCTGGCTGTGCTGGACTCTCCCTTGCTGACCCTCCTGCCTCAGCTCCAAGAGGCCTGGCAGCAGAGAACCCCCTCCCCTGTGCTAGGAGGATGACAAAATGTTCCTGTGTTCCAGGGTAATGCCAGGTGGGTTTTGAGAGCTGGGTCGGTACTGCAGACATCTCTTCTGCATTGTTGGGTGCCGTCTCTGCTCCATGTGGTCATTGCCCAGCCCTGGCATCCCCAGGGGAATGGCAGCAGTGAGGTAGATGGGAGGACATTTCTGGTCGGGGAACCGGCATCCCATTCAGCTTCTCAAGACTCACAGGCCAGCATGTGTTCCATGGCTGGGAATTGCCTACCACCCACATCAGCCTCTGTTTACCTTTTTGGCATCAAATAATGAACAGTGTTTGGAAATCTTTCTACAGGCAATTACCTCCCCAAGAGAAGCCTTCCTTACTTTGGAGTAAGGTCCTAAGACAGCTGGATGAGTCAGGAAAACCATGTCCCCTCTAGGTATTATTAATATAAGCAGGAAGGGATCTACTATAGGAATGAAGTATTTATAAAACCACTGAAAGGGACAGAGAAGTGAAAATTGGAGAAAGCCAGTAGCAACTGTCAGAAATCAGCAACGTGCAGGAGGCACAGAAAACTCCTGCTGATGGTCTCAGCTTCCAGCAGCACAAAAGCAGATGATGTACTGGAAAGTGCTCAGAAGATGCTACAAAACCTCATGCCTACTGTCTGCCACTGCTGGAAAAGGAATCATGGTTTCTAGAAGTGCCTCTCATTAGTGGACTTTAAAGCAAATCCTGGCTGGCAGGAAATTCTGAGGAATATAGTTCTTAGGCTTCCAGCCTCTACCATGCAGGAGAGAACACAGAAGGACTGATACATGTTGGTGGATCCATGTATGTGTCCAGCACAGCGGCCTGCTGGACTCTGAGAACTGGGAAAGATCAGAGCAAGCCTTGCCTCTTATCTTCGGGAAACCAGAATATGTGTGGGGTGGTAGGAGCCACGCAGACTCTCCTGAGTCCCCTCACTGACTTCCTTCCCCCTGTGCCTTTCCTTTGAGAGTGAAGGTGGGTGGAGTTGACCAGAGAAAGGGGAGAGAATTCAGGAAAGACCCAAAGTGTTTGTAATTCTTCTTTGTCCTTTTACCTACAGAAATGGTCACATGGTTCTATTTAAATAGCCTAATAAACACATCTGGAGCCTGTCTTGACTGTGGTCCTCTCCTTTGAGCTCCTTCCTAGAGCATGGAATCCTGATTTCAGGACTAGAAGCTTAGCCTAGGGCTGAAATTCCTTCCCCCACTCCCTACATTTTATTTTGAAGGATTTCAGACCTACAGAAAAGATGAAAGAATAGTTCATTGGAGGCCCTATATCCTTTGTCTACTATGTAGCTGTGAAGTCTGGAAATAGGCAAATATTCATAATGCCATCAAGAACATCTTCAATCTATAGAAAAATATGATGGCCAAGCTCATGCCAGCACTTGGGGAGGCCAAGACGGGAGAATCACTTGAGCCCAAGAGTTTGAGACCAGCCTGGGCAACACAGCAAGACTCTGCTTCCAAAAAATTTAAAAAAAAAAAGTTTCCATACTTTGTGGTTACCCTATAGATTCATCAATTGTTAATTTTTGGCCACATTTACCTCATCTTTAGATGTCTGTATAATTTTTTTTCTGAATAATTTAAAAGTTGTAGACATCAGGCCGGGCACAGTGACTCACACCTGTAATCCCAGCACTTTGGGAGGCTGAGGCAGGTGGATCACTTGAGGTCAAGAGTTCAAGACCTGCCTGGCCAACATGGCAACACACCTTCTCTACCAAAAAAAATAAAATACAAAAATTAGCTGGGCGTGGTAGCATGCGCCTATAGTCCAGCTACTCGAGAGGCTGAGGCAGGAGAATCGCTTGAACCCGGGAGGCGAAGGTTGCAGTGAGCTGAGATTGTGCCACTGCACTCCAGCCTGTGACAGCGAGACGCCATCTCAAAATAAATAAATTCATTAACTACATATCATCATTATAGATAATTTTAGCCTTTCTCCATTAAAAAAGAGCTTTCCATTTTTTAAAGGGATGATACTTTTTTTTCTTTTTTTGAGACAGCTTCACTGTGTCGCCAAAGCTGGAATGCCATGGCATGACCACAGCTCACTGTAGTTGTGACCTTTCAGGTTCAAGCGATCCTCCCACCTCAGCCTCCCAAGTAGCTGAGACTACAGGTGTGCACCACCATGCCTGGCTAATTGTTAAAGTTTTTGTGGAGATACGGTCTCCCTATATTTCCCAGGCTGGTCTCAAACTCCTGGGCTCAAGTGATCCTCCCACCTCAGCCTCCCAAAGTGCTGGGATACAGATGTGAGCCATTGTGACTGGTGAAGGGGTGATACTCTTAACTTGGAAGTTGTATGTTATATGTGTGAGACAGAGGGAGTGGGGAGGGGCATTTTCCTGGGAAGAGGCTCCATAAGTTTCATACCTTATGTCATAGGGTACCATGATGCCAGAAGTAATCTAGTATCACTGCCAAATGAGGCATGCTAAGCTCAGCCTCTAGCTGAGTGACTAAGAATGGGGCCTCCCCACCTCTCAGGTAAGCACGTGCGTTTCCCTGTGCCCAGTGGGTGTAAATATCAGTCCTTCCTTGATCCTGTGGTAACATGGTAAGTGTTACTACCTCTCCTTTATTCATGAAATATTAAGCAAGCACAAATGGTGTGCCAGGGACTGCACTGGACGGCAGGGAGGAACAAGACCTGTCCTGGCCCTCAAGGCACTCACTGCCATGTTGACAGATGTGTAAAGAGATTAATTCCAGGCTTCTCAGTCAAGGTGTGCAGGCAGGTCATGGGAGCCAGGGGCATGTTTGGTTCGGAGGGACTAGGAGCAGGACAGGAGATACCCTTTTCTTACCACCCCCATTGCCCCTGCTGCACTGGAAAGCCTGGCCCTGGGGCAGCCTGTGGGGTGACCCGTGCTGCTCGGGGAGCTGCTTCCTGAGACTTCCCCTGATCTTGACATTCAAGAAGCGAGCACGGGGCCGAGGCAGGTGTGCCATCAGATAACCTGGGGCCACTCAGGTTTCTCCCAGCTGCCAGGGCTTGTGCCACTTGAGACGTCCGGGCCCTCCCTGCCACACCTCATAAGGCCCGTGCAGAGGAGCTGGGTAGGAGCCAGGGCCAAGTGGGGATGGCACAGATCACCTTCTGTGACTCAGTCTGGGCTTTCCTTCACCAGATGAATCAGAAGCTCCTGGAGGTGGAGCCCGGGAATCTAGTTTTTCAATGCTCATAGATGGCCCTAATGATCATTCCCTTTTGGGAACCCCTGATTACAATCATTTCTTGCCTTCCATGCCAGGAGCTGGGGGCAGGAGGAAAGGGGGACATGGCTATTTCCAGTGTCCTGTGACAAAGTGGGAAGGGGGGCCTTCATTCCACATCCTAGCCCTTCCATGACTCATCCATCAGGGGCTTCTCCTCCCCCGTAGTGGGACCTGGGTTGTCATCTTTTCACCTGCCCTACATGGACGCAGTAAAAGGGGTGAACAACCCCCTTTGGTGATGAAGTTGGGGACTTATAGTACATGTGGGTATGTGGTTACAGCTTGAAGCACCAAACCCTCTGCGTGCAGGCAGAGCACTGATCATTTGAATGCCCTCCAACTGAGCCACCCCTCCCCCTGCCGAATTGTGTGAGGTCGACAGGACAGCTCTTTTCATTTCCATCTTACAGATAGGGACATTCGTGGAGGCTCTCTAACTCGACTCAAGTCCTGTAAGCGTAAGTAGAAGGCCTGGCATAACACTTCTGGGCATCCAGAACTTTCTGTCCCATCGTTGTTTTCTCCTTGCTGTAGGTCCAGGTCAAGTGGTCTGCCTCTTAAATTAGGTAAAGTCCAGACCTCTCAAATTTAGGGACAGGGAGGGTGAGGGTCTCACTGTGTCCCCCAGGCTGGAGTACAATGTTACGATCACAACTCACTGCAGCCTCAAACTCCTAGGCTCAAGTGATCCTCCCACATCAGCTCGCCAGCCCCTCGTAGCTGGCATCATGCCCGTGAGACCATTCACCTCTCCTCTCACACCCTTCTGCAAAGAAAAGAACTTTAAATAATAGAATGAAATCACTTGTGTGGTAGATTGTATCATGTCCAAAATGTTTGCTACCCCTCCTTGGCATGAGCCTCACCTGAGGGCCTGGGGAGGATTACATACCCCTACCTTGTTGAACCTGGAAGGGCCACGAAACTTGCCTGGCACTGGTTGTAAGAGCCGGTGGGTAGTCCATCAGCTGTTTGTTGCAGTGACCTGCAGTGTTCACATGGAGGCTGGTTTGTCAGCCTAGGTCCCAGGGTGAAGAAGATGGTCAGAGCAGCCAGCCACAATAGACATCAACAGTAGAGAGAAATTAACCCCTGCCATTGTAGACCAGTAGACTTTCCAGTGGTTGCTGCACCATAATTGAGACTAAACTGTCTGATTCAGTTTGTAATCCCACCATTCAAAGATTAGCCATTGTTAAGATTCTGGTGTGTATCTTAGCAGAAATTCTGATATGCAAATTAATGTATTTAGATACACAATCTTACAAAAATGGGATAATACACATCTTGCTTTGAAGCTTTCTTGTCTTATCTAATATGTACTGAGTGTCTTTCCATGGTAAATTTATATCTAGATCCAATTTTTCAGTGTTGGGATCACAGTGTGGCTCCATAGTGTGGTAATGCATGGTTATGGCAAAAAATGTTTTTTTCCCAGTTTCTTTTATTTTCTCTTTCTTTCCTTCTTTTTTTCTTTTTTCTTTTTTTTTTTTTTCATCTCTGTCACCCAGGTTAGAGTGGAGTGCAGTGGCACAGTCCTGGCTCACTGCAGCCTCAACCTCCTGGACTCAAGCAATGTTCCCACCTTAGCCTCCTGAGTAGCTGGAACCATCACACCTGGCTAATTTTTAAATTTTTTGTAGAGGCAGGGTTTTGCCACATAACTCACATTGCTTTTGAACTCCTGAGCTCAAGCAATCCTCCCCTCTTGGCCTCCCAAAGTGCTGGGATTACGGGGGTTACAGGTGTGAGCCACCGCACTCAGCCTCCAGTTCCTTTTTATTTTTTTCTTTTTTTGAGACACAGTCTTGCTCCCTTGCCCAGTCTGGAGTGCAGTGGTGCAATCTTGGCTCACTACAACCTCTGCCCCCCAAGTTCAAACAATTCAACATCAACCTCCCAGGCTCAAGTGATCCTCCTACCTCAGTTCTCTACCCCTTTGTAGCTGATACTACAGATACACACCAGCGCGCCAGCATGCCCAGCTAATTTTTAAATTTTTTACAGAGATGCAGTCTCACTATATTGCCCAGGCTAGTCTTTTTTTTTTTTTGACATGGAATCTTACTCTATCACCCAGGCTGGAGTGCATTGGCGTGATCTCGCCTCACTGTAACCTCTGCTGCCCAGGTTCAACCGATTCTCCTGCCTCAGCCTCCTGGAGTAGCTGGGATTACAGGTGCCTGCCACTGTGCCCGGCTAATTTTTGTATTTTTAGTAGAGATGGGGTTTCACTATCTTGGCCAGGCTGGTCTTGAACTCCTGACCTCATGATCCACCTGCATCAGCTTCCCAAAGTGCTGGGATTACAGGTGTGAGCCACTGCGCCCAGCCATCCAGGCTGGTCTTGAACTCCTGGCTTCAAGTGATCCTCCTGCCTCAGTCTCCCAGTGTTGGGATCACAGGTGTGAGCTCCTGCACCCCGCTTAATTTTTGATAAATATAAACTCTGTGATGAACATGTTATGTAAATATTTTTATGCAATGGTTTGATCATTTTCTTAGGTTTAGATTAAATCTCAAGAAGTGGAATTGCTGACTCTAAGGATTTGCACATCCTTTGTTTGGATACACAATGCCATACTACCCGCCAGGAAGCCTGCCCAATTCACACCACTTTTGCCAGCCTGCTAGTGCTCTTTTCTCAACCTCATCAATAGCAAGCATGATCAATTTTTCCAGATGATTCCAACTTGAAGAGCATTCTTTTTTTTTTTTTTTTTTTTTTTGAGACAGAGTCTTGCTCTGTCCCCCAGGCTGGAATGCAGTGGCTTGATCTTGGCTCACTGCAACCTCCGCCTCCCAGGTTCAAGCGATTGTCTGGCCTCAGCCTCCCGAGTAGCTGGGACTACAATTGCACGCCCCCACACCTGGCTCATTTTTTTTTTGTATTTTTAGTAGAGATGGGGTTTCGCCATGTTGGCCAGGCTGGTCTCAATCTGTTGACCTCGTGATCCGCCCACCTTGGTCTTCCAAAGTGCTGGGATTACAGGCGTGAGCCACCGCACCTGGCCTAAAGAGCATTCTTGATCCTAGCTTTATCATCAGTCCTGCCTTGCCAACTGTTTTGTCCATCTATTGATCACTGCCAAGTCAGAAAGCAAAGGGGATACAACCTCTGGGACCACCTAGGTAGAAGACTGAGCTGGAACTCAGTCTAATTTCCATGTCTTGTACATTACGTCTGAGTTTCTCTTACTTAGCCGACCCCCTCCTGGGAGAATCCTAGGTCTCCCTTTTATCTTTCTCTCCCTGCTGCCCCTTCTCCCTGAGGGGATTTTTAAGGCCAATTTTAAAATTATTATTATGAAACAAATAAAATAGAAATATTGGACAGAATTCTAAATGAAAAAGAAAAAAGGATCACCCATAATCAGTGGTCCCAACAAATTACATTGTTTTTATTTGCCTTATTTGCCTGTGTTCCCTCCCAGTCCTAGTCCAAATGCATGCCATATTTTTACCCAGATGTGACCCTAGCCCAGATCTAATTTTGCATTCTGCCCTTTTCAATTCTCTTGTCATAAGCAGTTTTCCACATTGCTACATGGTCATCATCTTATTCTAATTGTTGCACAACGTTCCAATGAGTGAATAATTTAATCATCATTACCCTAATGTAAGTCACTTACATGGTTGCTCAATTTTCCTATAATAAATATTGCTGTAGTGCATGCTTTTGTGTATATGGCTTCTTCCTTCATTTGAATTATTTCCTCAGGTCAATTCTCAAGAGTGAGATAGGTCAAAAGTTATGAAGGCTTTAATGATTCTTGGTATGATAACTGGAACATTGTTTTCCAAAGGGTTTTTCTTTCTTTTTTTTTTTATTTTCCTGCTCAAAAGTTAATACATGCTATCTTTCAACCATTCAGAAGAAAGCAAAAATTCTACTACCCAGAAATTACCACTACTAACATTTGGCCAACCATTCCTCCAGGCATCTCTGGATATACACATCTATCTATATGTATAATGTGCATAGATATACATATAGATGTAGACATAAAAATAATTTTTCACAAAAGGGATCACACCCCCATGCCAGTTTTGCAACCTGCTTTTTTACTCAACAACATGTCCTGGGTTTTTCTAATTGGTTCTGCCACCACCAGTGCCTAGGTGGTAGCAAAATGTAGTACAGCAGTAGCTGTAAGCCACACACTGTACCAAGAATTTTATGTACATTAGCTAATTTAAGTTCTGCAATAACCAAATGAGATAAGTTCTATTATCATCATGCCCATTTTACATGAGGAAATAGGCTCAGAGAAATTGACTGCACAGGGCCACAGAGCTAGGGAGTGGTGGGGCTGGCACTCCAAAACAGATGTTTATACAAGTAATACACAAACACATGTCTACTGTAAAAGATGAAAATAATAAATGCAAGCAAGAGCATAGCATAGAAACTAAAGTGTGAGCCGGGCACAGTGGCTCATGCCTGTAATCCCAGCACTTTGGGAGGCCGAGGCAGGTGGATCACGAGGTCAGGAGATCGAGACCATCCTGGCTAACATGGTGAAACCCCATCCCTGCTAAAAATACAAAAAATTAGCCGGGTGTGGTGGCGGGCATCTGTAGTCCCAGCTACTGGGTGGGGGCGCCGAGGCAGGAGAATGGTATTAACCCAGGAGGCGGAGCTTGTAGTGAGCTGAGATGGTGCCACTGCACTCCAGCCTAGGTGACAGATCAAGGATCCGTCTCAAAAAAAAAAAAAAAAAAAAAACTAAAGTGTGAAAGTCCCATTTACACTTCCACAGAGGTTTGGTGTGTGTATCAGTTAAGTTTAGGTTCAATTGCATATAACAGAAAACCAAAATAGCATAGGCTTAAACAAGATAGGATTTGTTTTCTTCACGTAAAAGAAGTCTGCACATAGCATTTCAGGGCTAGCATGGTGGGCCCATGCTCATTAGTCATGAAGAACCCATTTTCAGTTTATGGCTTCGTCCCTAAGGTCTCCACGTAGACTAATGTTGTCTCTGGAGCTCCAGCCATCATGCCTGCATTCTAGGCAATAAGGAGAAGGCTGGAGGAGCAATGCCATGGTTTTTCCCAGATGAATCAGCCTCTCTCTAAAGAGCTTTCCCTAAAGTCCCCCTACCCTATGATATCGCTTTATTTCTTTTCTAAATTTTTTTTTATTTTTTTGAGATGGAATCTCACTTTGTTGCCCAGGCTGGAGTGCAGTGGCACGATCTTGATTCACTGCAGCCTCCACTTCCCGGTTCTAGTGATTCTCCTGCCTCAGCCTCCCAAGTAGCTGGGAATACAAACGTGCACCACCACGCCCGGCTAATTTCTGTATTTTTAGTAAAGACAGGGTTTCACCATGTTGGCCAGGCTGGTCTCGAACTCCTGACCTCAGGTGCTCCACCCACCTCGGCCTCCCAAAGTGCTGGGATTATAGGCGTGAGCCACTGCACCCGGCCTGATATCAGTTTATTTCTAATTGGCCACCCTTATCCACAGGGAGGCTGTGCAGTGTAGTTTTTAAACTGAGCATTTTGCAGCTTCTCCAACCCCAGCTCCCCCCATAATACAAGTGCTTGTTTAATTTTTTTTAAGGGGGAAAGAATGGATATTAAAAGAAAATTAGACAATTCTGCCACCATGTATATCCTTCCCAATCCTTTCCTACAAATTTATATATGTATATATTGTGAAAGTTGATTGTACAAATTGGGTCATTCTTGCCATCAACTAAATCAGAGTCAATGGGTTGGGGGGAAAAGCACTTGGGACACATAACTTCGCTTCAATAAGTACATTTTCCACAAGCTTGGCTGCTGAAACTGCCTCTTGAAACCTGAAACTAGTTTTATCTGATGGTTACTGAAACAACCTGCTGCAACTCTAAGGCTAGCTTTACCCACCACCTTCACTCACCAGTCAGCACTTGGCATCCCCAAAACCTTACTAGCACCAATGAACTATCTTTCAAAACAATTCTCCTTTTCATAAAACCCCCAAACATCTCTTTGTTCTTTGGCTGTACTAAAGACCACCCAGTCTGTGTGTATGCCCCAAATTGCAACTGTTGCTTCTGAGATAAAATGTTAAATTTAGAGATTCATCTCTACATTTTTATTTTGACTTTGACAATATGTACATATATAATAATATAGTTTTAAATGGTACACTGTTTTAATTTACATTTTAAAGCCTTACTGACCAGATTAAACATTCTCCATTAAATATTCATTTACTAATTATTGTGTGCACAGTTAAGCTCTTTGCTTACTTAGCCAATTAAAACCTGGAAGATATCTTGAGCCAGTTGAATGGACTATCAAGGTAAAGAGATTACAGGCTCACACCTGTAATCACAGCACTTTGGGAGGCCGAGGCGGGTGGATCATGAGGTCAGGAGATCGAGACCATCCTGGCCAACATGGTGAAACCCTGTCTCTACTAAAATTACAAAAATTAGCTGGGTGTGGTGGTGTGTGCCTGTAATCCCAGCTACTCGGGAGGCTGAGGCAGGAGAATCACATGAACCAGGGAGTCGGAGGTTGCCGAGATCGCGCCACTGCACTCCAGCCTGGGCGACAGAGCGAGACTCCATCTCAAAAAAAAAAAAAAAGAAAGAACAAATAGATGGATAGATGATAGGTTATTAACGCTCTGTATTATTTGCTGCAAATACTGCTTCTAATTTGCTATCCTTTTTATTTTTCATGGATTTTTATTTTTTTGGAAGTGAGTTTTCCAGAAATTTCAACTACATTTATATATTTAAGTCCATCTTTTGCCTTGAGGCTTTTTCTGTTAGTCCCAGGCTCAGACATTAGTCCCACCTCCAGAGATATGGTTGGTGTTGAAGTTGGCCTTCTCCTCCCAAGAGGGGCAGTCTAATGTTGGTGGCTAGGCCCACCTGGGTTCAAATCTGAATCTTGACTGTCACTTCCTACTATACAAGAACACATCTGTCATCTAAGTTCTAGTTTTCTTGACTCTTGGTGAGGGGGTTGTATCAACCCCAGGTTCTTAAACTTGTCTATGCATCAGAACTGTCAGAGGCTCCAAACTCCACATTCCTGCCCCTCCACCTCCACGCCTCAGCTCAGATCTACAGAACCCAAATCACTGTATCCAGGAGTCTGTATTTTTTAAAATGCTCCCCTGAGCCTGACATTCAGACATGTTCCAGAATCGCTGCACAAGCCAGTTTCTGAGAGTGCCTCCTACACCAGGCTCTCTGTGCAGTGGGTGAGTGAGAGGAGGGTGGTGGCCCTTGGCCACTGTGTCCCCCGAAGCCAGTTGGCCCTGCCTTGTCCTCTTGGGTCAGAACTCCCATTTCACATCCAGCCTGAGCCACAGCCCATTCTCCCTGCTTTCTCAGGGCTGGGGCTGGGGCTGGGGGTGAAAGGGTCATCAGGATCCTGCAGTGTGAGTGGGGTTGGGGGGCTGCCACGGCAATGCCCCTAGGAGGGGCCAGTGTTCCCTACTGGCTGGCTTCCCTTAGTGAAGCCTCTCTCCCTATGAATCTCCACCTCTCCAGCTCTGACAGCAGGACTGAGACCATGCGTTCCTTGCAAGGCAGTCCTGAGATCTGCGATGATGGGTGGATGGAAAAAGTCTCGAGCAGTTCCTGCCACAAAATGTGCATTTGACAAATGTGGTAGATGTTACTATTAGTGCTTTCTTTTTCTTTTTTTTTTTTTTTTTTGAGACAGAGTCACTCTGTCGCCGAAGCTGGAGTGCAGTGACATAATCTCAGCTCCAGCTTCTGGGTTCAAGCGATTTTCCCACCTCAGTCTCCCGAGTAGCTGGGACTACAGGTGCTCACCAGCACGCCTGGCTAATTTTTGTATTTTTGGTAGATGTGGGGTTTCACCATGTTGGCCAGGCTGGTCTTGAACTCTTGACCTCAAGCGATCCACCCGTCTCGCCTGCCTTGGCCTCCTAAAGTGCAGGGATTGCCAACTGTGAATCACCGCACCCAGCCACTATTAGTGTTTTCATTGGAATTTACAGCTGTAGAGGAGGCGAAATTTTATCCCTTACCATCTTGGGGTTTTTTGGCTGGGACTCAGAATTAAACTGACATAAGACAGATTAACAGGAGAAAAACACCCAAATTTATTTAATACAGTTTTTATGTGGCACAGGAGGCTTCATAAGGAAATGGAGACCGAAAGATGCAGTTAGAATTGAACACTCAGCTAGGCACTGTGGCTCACACCTGTAATCCCAGCACTTTGGGAGGCCAACGCAGGCAGATCACTTGAGGTCAGGAGTTCAAGACCAGCCTGACCAAAATGGTGATGTGAAACCCCCGTCTCTACTAAAAAAAAAAAAAAAAAATTAGCCAGGCATTGTGGTGCACACCTGTGGTCCCAGCTACTCGGGAGGCTGAGACAGGAGAATCACTCGAGCCCAGGAGGCAGAGGTTGCAGTGAGCAGAGATTGCAACACTGAACTCCAGCCTGGGCAACACAGTGAGACTGTCTCAAAAAAAAAAAAGTATAGAGTTGAACACTCAAAGACTGACTTAGACAAAGGGTAGTAAATTATGAAAACCTGAGCAGGCTGTTGTGCTTGGGGTAGGGTAGTTAACTGGGTAGAGAAGTGACTAGGAAGATAATGGTTAGTTTAAGGAGGTTGGTTTGTATAGATTTACCTCAGCCTCAAATTTCCATCCTTGATAATAAGAATGATGTTTTCCTCTGGTATAGAGGGGATGTCTTTTACATGGGAATTTCATCTACTGCTTTTTTTTTTTTTTTTTTGAGACATAGTTTTGCTCTTGTCGCCCAGGCTGGAGTGCAGTGGCATGACCTCGGCTCACTGCAACCTTTGCTTCCGGGGTTCAAGTGATTATCCTGCCTCAGCCTCCCAAGTAGCTGGGATTACAGGCATGCACCACCACGCCAGGCTAATTTTTGTATTTTTAGTAGAGACAGAGTTTTACCATGTTAGGCTGGTCTCGAACTCCTGATCTCAGGTAACCCACCCACCTTGGCCTCCCAAAGTGCTGGGATTACAGGCATGAGCCACCGCGCCTGGCCATCTATTGCTTTTAAGAAGCAGAAGGTTGGGAGGCCGAGGCAGGTGGATCACGAGGTCAGGAGATCAAGACCATCCTGACTAATACAGTGAAACCTTGTCTCTACGAAAAATACAAAAAATTCGTTGGGCGTGGTGTCATGCGCCTGTAGTCCAGCTACTCAGGAGGCTGAGGCAGGAAAATCACTTGAACCCGGGAGGCGGAGGTTGCAATGAGCCAAGATCGCGCCACTGCACTTCAGCCTGGACAACAGAGCAAGACTCTGTCTCAAAAAAAAAAAAAAAAAAGCAGCAGAAGGGGCCAGGCATGGTGGCTTACACCTGTAATCCCTGCACTTTGGGTGGCTGAGGAAGGAGGATTGCTTGAGTCAGGGATTCGAGACCAGCCTGGGCAACATGGTGAGACATTCATCACTATAAAAAATTTTAAAAATAGCTGAGTGTGGTGGTGCAGCTGTGGTCCTAGCTACTCAGGAGGCTGAAGTGGGAGGATCAACTGAGCCTGGGAAGGTCAAGATTGCACTGAGCTATGATCTGCCACTGCACTCTAGCCTGGGTGACAGAGTGAGACCCTGTCTTAAGAAAAAAAAAAAAAGCAGAAGGTTCACATGATCTTCTTGCACCTGCTATTTTTCAAATGCCTTTAACTCAAAATAGTCAATAAGCCAGAGCAGCAGATTTTGGGGTAGCATGTTCTTAACCCCACAGTGCTCTGGGCATGCTGGCTCTAGAGAATACAGGTCTTGAACAGGAATTCCTGATGCCTGACAAGACAGAGAGAGACCCGTCATTTCCCTGTGCTGCTCAAACTTCAGTAGACAGCCCTGACTCCTGGAAAATTTTCCCTCTGGCTCAGCATAGAATTTGTCACCTCCTGGGTGGCTAGGAGGCTGTGCACCATGAGGCCCACTGGCAGCCTCCAGGCAGTGGGCACCCACACAATGTGACTCCTCCTACCAGTGCTCCCTGCCTTCTCTCAGCAGGTCAGGCAGGAGTGGCCCCATTCCTCGAGTGGCTGACTAATCTGGGCAGGGACTGCCCCACCTGCCTCCCAGATCCCTGACACCCGGGACACCCCAGAGGTTGCCTTTCCTCCTGCCTCAGCCTCCTGAGTAGCTGGGATTACAGGCACGTGCCACTGTGCCCAGCTAATTTTTGTATTTTTAGTAGAGACGGGGTTTCACCATGTTGGCCAGGATGGTCTCGATCTCCTGACCTCGTGATCCGCCCTCCTTGGCCTCCCAAAGTGCTGGGATTACAAGCGTGAGCCACCGCGCCCGGCCGCTTTTAAGCTTCTTATTCCTTTAATGTCCTGTTGTAGGAATTCAAGCCACATTTTAAAAATTCAAAAACGTAACATACATTGAGGAAACAGTCCATATGTCCGTTGCTGTGTGAATGAACAAAATGTGGTATATACGTATAATGGAATATTAGCCTTAAAAAAGAGGAAAATACTGATGTATGCTACTCTGAAGACATTATGCAAAAAAGCTAGTCACCAAAAGACAAATACAGTACAATCCCACTTATATGAGGTACCTAGAATAGTCAAGTTCGTAGAGACAGAAAACAGAACAGTGGTTATCAAGGGATGGAAGGAGGAGGGAAAGGACATTTATTTTTATTGGGTATGAAGTTTCAGTTTGGAATGATGAAAAAGTTCTGGAGATAGATGATGGTCATGGTTCTACAACAATACGAATGTACCTAATGCACCTGAACCGTACACTTAATATTAAGATGGTAAATTTTATATTATGAATATTTTACAATTAAAAAAATCCCCCAATCTATAACATACATTGGGAAAAGTGCATTTTACCTGCATATTCAGTTTAACAAATAATTACCAAGCAAATGTATGTATAATCACCACCTAGCCCCCAAAATGAAATATTATCAGAGTAACCTGTGTCCCTCCCCATCACGACCCTCTTCCTTCCTGAGTAACCACTATCATGGCTCTAACATTTGCTTTTGAAAATCATACTGTGATGCGGTAATGCAGGATAAGTTAAATCTACACTACAAAACGCTACAAAATATTTCTTTTAATTTCAATTTTTCCGTAAGTGCCAAAAAAACCCCCCACTTAATAACTTTTAAGTGCTCTTTCTCCCCTTCCTTTGCTGTTGAAATTTCTCATTCTAAAATCTATTTTGGTTCCACAGTTGACCTCACCTGCAGAATTTAATTAAAAAAAAAACAACCCCAAAAAAAAACCTTCAGCGTAAATTTTCACTCCTCCCGTTCTCCCTTGCCTCCAACTGCAAAGAAACAATGATTTAAACCCTTTGTGCCCTTTTAGAAAATTACACAGATACCCCATTGTGGAACCCTATAATCCCTTCGTGGAAAGGAAGAGATTAGCATATGAATACAAAGCAAAATGAATCCAGAATACAAAATGATCTACTGGATTGTGAAGCTCTTGTATGCTTAAAAATGTACTTATTTCCTCTTTTTGTATTGCCCCTTTAGTGGTCTCGGGGTTAAGGGAATTGAGCTTCCCTTTCTGGTTACCCGGAAAAGGATAAAAACAAAATAAAACAAAAAAACACCAGATTCTAAGAGGTGCAAAGCCAGCAGATGGCTCACAGCGCCAGTGGAATCGCCAGTGGAATGTGCTACCCTCGAGACGAGCCTGCTTGCCGGCGAGGAGTGTAGAAAGTGCTGTTCACAAACTGCGTGGTGAAGGAGAAAAAGCGACAGAAGAGAGAGCCATAGTGCTGAGGTTGAAGGCCCGGCCCTGTTGCACAGGGTAAGTGGCCTTGGCTAGGCTGCAGCGGCGAAGGGGAAGGAAAGAGGGTTTGAGCTGGGGACGGGGCTTGCGGCACAGCGTGGCTCCTGATTGTTGGAGCGCGGCTGCCAATCTCGCAGAATCGCTCAGTTAACCAGTGCGCTGGCGAGGCGCGCTCAGATATACTGAGCGAGCCTTGAGAAACGGTCTCAGATCGGGACGGTGCAGCAGCCCGCAGCCTCAGCCAGGGAGTCCCAGCCGCTTTCAATGGAGGCCCGGCCAGCCACAGCCTCAGCACCATCACCCTCAGCAGCAGCAGCAGCCGCACCACCACCACCATTATTATTTCTACAACCACAACCACAACCACCACCACCATCACCACCAGCAGCCTCACCAATACCTGCAGCATGGAGCCGACGGCAGCCCCAAGGCCCAGCCAAAGCCGCTGAAACAGGAGCAGAAACACACCCTCCAGCAGCACCAGGAAACGCCAAAGAAGAAAACAGGTCTGGGAGGGAGGACGGGTGGGGGAAGGGGGTTGGGGGTGGAGGACAGGGGAGATGGGGGTGGGGCTGGATCCGAAAAGCGCGGACTGGGTCGGGGTGTGTGTGTGTGTCCCCTCCGGCTCTGGGGATGCCCCTTTCATTCTAGAGCTCGGGCTGAGCAATGGGGTTTGCAGCGCCCTCTCCTTCCCTCCAGCATGGGAGAGGCCCAGCCCGGCCAGCGTGACCTTCCTGGCCCCAGCTGAAGGGAGACCCGCTGGTCGGCCTTGCAAGTCCAACCTCATTATTCTTTTCCCATTCACCTCCCTGCGTCCCTGGAGTTACCTCAATTTGGGGGCCCTGAGATGGGGTATACCTACCCCCCAAAAAAAAATCCCTCGAGGTGTAACTCAGGAAGGCCTAGTGAATCCCGACTCGGATGGTGTCGCGAGACCCTTTTGCAGGCGGCGAGGAGTAGGTAGGCCGAGTTGAGGAAGTGCCCCTCACCCGCCACCCCAAGCCCACCTGTGCCTTGGGGCTCCCCGTCTCGGGGTGGGGGCTCTTGGGACCCCTCATCTCTCGGGTCATTTCCACCACTAAACGCCCTTTTTGGGCACCGGACCCCGCAGTCTTGTCCCGCGGCTCCTCCCGAGGCCGACGCCCCGCGCCCGCTCCCCCCAGAGCCGGCGCGGCTGGAATGTTCTCTCTTCCTCCCAGGGCCGCTTCCTGTCACCGACTCCGGCCCACTGAGGAGCGGAGGGGGAAGGGTGTCGAGGGCCACATGGGGCGGCGGAGCCGGGTGACCCGGGATCACCACCGGCCGCAGCCTCGCCCCCTGCACTGCGGGGGCTCCGGCGCCCCCCGCTCCGCGGCCGCCTCTCCCCCTGTCGCCGGCCGGGGTTGTGTAACCCGGTGGCGGCGCGCGGCCCCGGGCGGGTCCCTGGGGTGAGGGGCGGGGGCGGTTGGGGTGAGGGGCGCGGGCGGTTGGGGTGAGCGGCGGGGGCGGTTGGGGTGAGCGGCGGGGGCGGTTGGGGTGGGGGAGGGAAGAGGCCAGGACGGAGCGGGCTGCGCAGGGCCCAGCGCGCCAGCGGCCTCGTTTCCCGCTCCCGGGTGCGGCGGGGGGCGCGGGCAGTCGGGGCGGGGAGCCGGCCTTGAAGCGGAGCTGAGGGGGAAGGAGGCCGCGGGCGGCGGCCGTGGCTCTCCTAGGGGCAGGAGGCCTGGGGGGGCGGCGGGGGGATTCATTTTGGGTAGAGGCGGTGCCTGAGGCCAGGTGGGGTGCCCAGCGGGAACCCAGCTCCCCAGTCAAGAGTTTCTCTGCCACAGGAACCTCTTCTCGTGCCAGGTTCGCTCACGACTCCGCCTCTGAGGCTTTCACTTGGGCCTTTTCCTTCTAGCACCTCATTTTCTACAAAAAAAAAAAAAAAAAAAATCCAAAAACCTTGTTCCATTCCCCTCCCCACCCAGCACTTACCTTCTGAGCTTGGGTAGTGTCTTTGAGGTGAGGGATTTTAAAAAATGTTAGGATGGGGAAGAGTGCGAGTTTTTGACCCCTCTTTCTTGTCCTTAAGGGTGAACCCAAGTGGCTCATCCATGAGGTTAGATTACTAGGATGAGGCTTCTCTCCATGTTAAAAAGAAAGGTATTTTCCGTATTTTAAAATCGATATTGATCCCCAAACTAATCTTAACAAACGAGAAATTGAGGGTAAAAGTCATGTAAGAAAGTATTTCACGAGAAGTGAGCTTAAAAGTTTATAACCCACGGAGATTGTAAAAAATAAGGGCTCTTTATAAATCAAAGAGAAATGAAGCGTAAGAAAGCGTATCTTAAACCCAGCGTATCAAATTTGATAGAAGGAATTGTTGAGAGCTGGAGAAAAACTAAGTGCTTTTTTATTGCAGATTGTAACTTGAAGACTAAAATTAGAATGTTAGATTTTCCATTTTGGGACTTTGTAGGGACCTGATAGTATGCAATAGAAGTGAACACATACACACGAGTTAGGTGTTTAATCCTAAAGATTTGGAACAGTTTAAAAACAGGGACTATATAACTAGATTTTTTAGCATTAGATCTTGTTCAAAAGATGAGAAAATACTACCATATTATGGCTGCATAAGGCAATATTGGTGTTGAGATTGAAAAATTGTATCTCATCGGTCAGATTAATATACTCTTGCCAGACTTCTCTCTACATAAAGAAGCAACCCGTGAACCATTCAAGGTGGTATTCCTCCAAATATTTCTTATCTTGGAAGGGGTGGATAAAGGGGAGGAAACTGGAATTAGCAGTTTTGACAGAATGTAAACAATTTGGGGCGAGTGTATGGTTTGGTCACAGTACTGTTGCTTTGCCATGCATAATGGTAATAACCAAGAAAACATAACAGTGTTTTTGAAATTTATCTGTAACATGTTGAGGTAGGCTTTGGTAATCCATTACTCACAAACCTAAAGAGGAACAGTTTTTATCCAGAAGAGGGCGCAAGAGAAGGCCAAATGTGTTGAGTAATTTTTTTGTAATTGAAAAGCTGGATTTATCAGGACTCAAGTTTTGCTGAGTCTTGTAGAAGTAGGGTTAGTATAAGCAGCCCTAAATAATAAAAGCGCTAGGAGTCCTTTAATAAATTTATTCTATAATGTTTACATTTTTCTTAAATATCTACTATTTAAAAAAAAAATTTCTTTCTGGCATACTTCATACATATCAACAAGGTTGTCATGAGAAAAACTTCATGTAGTTAAACGAGATTTTCTTTCTTTTTTTTTATTAAAACTTGCGTGTGGGAGCACAGTGGCTTCTAAGCCGTTTTTTCATTGTTTGGTGATTTCCAATATCTGAGTCACTACATACTAGTAATCTTAGGAAGAATTATTCTAGTTAGCTTTGGTTCAGCTCAGTTTGGAGATTGGATTTTTTGCTATTTCAGATGGCTCATCTTTAACTGAAATCTGAAAAGTTGTGACTAATGGGCCCAAGGATATAAACCTTTGTTTAACCTGTTAGCATGTTAAATGATATAGGTAGGTCTTGTATTCCCTCCAGAGTTAGGTAAGGAGATAAAGTCATATCTGTTAAAAATGATGAGAGCCTTTATTTAGGAACTTCATGCTTTTCTTTCTTTTTTTTTTTTTTTTTTTTGAGACGGAGTCTCGCTCTGTGGCCCAGGCTGGAGTGCAGTGGCATGATCTCGGCTCACTGCAACCTCTGCCTCCTGGGTTCAAGCGACTCTCCTGTCTCAGCCTCCCGAGTAGCTGGGATTACAGGCATACGCTATCATGCCCAGCTAATTTTTTTTTTTTTTTTAAGTAGAGCTAGGACTTCACCATGTTGGCCAGACTGGTCTCAGACTCCTGATCTCAAGTGATCCACCTGCCTGGGATCCTAAAGTGCTGGGATTACAGATGTGAGCCACTGCACCTGGCATTTTTTCTGAGGAAAAAAGCTTTTAGAAAACATCCTAAGCAATAATCTCTTTCTTCCTGTTTCATAGTTAAAATTGTGCCACCAAAAATTTGATTTGATTGGCTGTCATAGGTTTTCCAGCAGCCAAAAAAATGTTTAAAAATGTAACCCTGTGGAATCTAAACTCTTAAGAGTTCTAAGAAATCTAAGCGGCCGCCGGTGTGGTGGGTCTCACCTGTAATCCCAGCACTTTGGGAGGCCCAGGCAGGCAGATCACTTGCGGTCAAGAGTTGGAAACCAGCCAGGCCAACATGGCGAAACTGGGGATCATGGTGGATTCCTGTAATTCCAGCTACTCAGGAGGCTGAGTCAGGAGAATCTGGGAGGCGGAGGTTGTGGTGAGCTGATATCACATCATTGCACTTCAGCCTGGGCCACAGAGCGAGAGTCTGTCTCAAAAAAAAGAAAAAAATAACTCTTATAAGATGTATTCTCTCGTGGTACAAGTTTTGTGCCAGTCTGTTTTAGGAATGATTATGCCTTGAGTATGTTTTCTTGGGTTACTTTAATACAGTAGAAGAAAATGCCTTTATTTGTTCAGTTTTAGTATTTGTACCTTTTTTTCTAATGTGGAATGAGTAAGTCCTGTTGTGAATCTAATAGACTTCTACATTAAGTTATTTTGGAACGATGGTTCTCAGACTTATAAAAATAGCAGTATTCCTATTAGACTCCTCATTTCTGCTGCCTTAAATGTGTGTGGAGTGTCCTTCTATTGTGTATCTCTCTTTTTTCTTTTTCTTTTTTTGTTTTGAAGCGGAATTTTGCTTTTGTTGCCCAGGCTGGGGTGCAATGGCCCAGTCTGGGCTCACTGCAACCTCCGCCTCCCGGATTCAAGCCATTCTCCTGCCTCAGCCTCCCAGGTAGCTGGGATTACAGGCATGCACCACCATGCCTGGCCAGTTTTGTATTTTTAGTAGAGACGGGGTTTCACCATGTTGGTCAGGCTGGTCTCGAACATATGTTCTCCTTCCTTGGCTTTTTTGTCTTTGCCTTTTTGTTTTGTTTTGTGTTTTTTTTTTTCTTTGAAACGGAGTCTCACTCTCTTGCCAGGCTGGAGTGCAGTGGCATAATCCCGGCTCACTGCAACCTCCGCCTCCCAGGTTCAAGTGATTCTCCTGCCTCAGCCTCCTGAGTAGCTGAGATTACAGGCGCGCACCACCACACCCGGCTAATTTTTTGTATTTTTAGTAGAGATGAGGTTTCACTGTGTTAGCCAGGATGGTCTCGATCTCCTGACCTCGTGATCCTCCTGCCTCAGCCTCCTAAAGTGCTGGGATTACAGGCATGAGCCACTACGCCCGGCCCCTCCTCCCCATACTTCTTTAGACTGCTCAGATATGAAATCACTTCAGAAACCTACCCAAATATTTATTATGATCCTGCATGTTTGCCATTTCACAATCAATGACATTTTGAGGCCACATTGACTATAAATAATCACATCTGTCTTTGGAAAAGCCACATTCTGTTTCACACTAATTTTTCTTTTTTTTTTGTCCTTGCAAAGTTGGCTTTCTGGATGGAGAGAATGATGTGTCTGGCAATAGGGATCTGTACGTTTCCTATTTCAAGAGCACACGAAGTATTGACATCTGAAATGAAAACACAAAAGGAAAAGCTTAAACTTGCCACGTAGAAAGTTCTTCAAGCTTGAATAGTGTTTTCATAACCATAGTGGGTTTTTTTAGGATTATAATAGTTCTTTTTAAATGCTTTATATACTTAACAAATGTAATCAAATCATTGCAAATTCTTATATGGAAGATTTAGGCGCTGGCAGCAATAGTTACATAAATTATAATGTCAACTATGACAAACTTTCTATGTGTCTAGAGCTAGACTATAAAATAGAAGTGTGCCATCATGGCTACAAATGGTTAAGAATATAGATTCTAGGCTGGGCACGGTGGCTCACTCCTGTAATCCCAGCACTTTGGGGGGCCAAGGAGGGTGGATCACCTGAGGTCAGGAGTTCCAAGACCAGCTTGAGCAACATGGTGAAACCCTGTCTCTACTAAAAATACAAAATTTGGCCAGGTGCGGTGGCTCACGCCTCTAATCCCAGCACTTTGGGAAGCCGAGGCAGGCGGATCACCTGAGATCAGGAGTTCGAGACCAGCCTGACCAACATGGTGAAACCCCGTCTCTACTAAAAATACAAAACTAGCCGGGCGTGGTGGTGCATCTCTGTAATCCCAGCTACTCAGGAGGCTGAGGCAGGAGAATCACTTGAACCCGGGGGCAGAGGTTGCAGTGAGCTGAGATCGTGCTATTGCACTCCAACCTGGGCAACAATGATGAAACTCCATTTCAAAAAAATAGATAGATAGATAGATAGATAGATAGGTAGATGATAGATAGATAGATAGATTGATTCTAGAGTCAGAATGCCCGGGTTTGAGTCCTGGTTCCACCAGTCATCAGCCAGGTAATCAGGATCAGGTTATTTAGCCATTTTTAATCTTTTTTTCTTTTCGTGCCTCATTTTCCTCACCTATAAAATGGGTATGTTAAAAATAGCACTGGCTGGGCGCAGTGGCTCACGCCTATAATCCCAGCACCTTGGGAGACCGAGGCGGGTGGATCACAAGGTCAGGAGTTCAAGACCAGCTTGGCCAAGATGGTGAAACCCCATCTCTATTAAAAATACAAAACTTAGCCAGGTGTGGTGGCAGGTGCCTGTAATCCTAGCTACTTGGGAGGCTGAAGCAGAGAACTGCTTGAACCTGGGAGGCGGAGGTTGCAGTGAGCCAAGATCACGCCACTGCACTTCAGCCTGGGTGACAGAGCGAGACTCTGTCTCAAAAAAAAGAAAAAGCACCTACCTCATAGATTGCCGTAAGAATGATAGATAGATATAAAATAATTAGAACAGTGCCTGGAGTATAGCAAGAACTCAATCATGGTTGCTGTTACTATTTAGAAAAAAACAATTGTGGTGAGATTGCTCTTTTTAAGCTAGTGGCTGTTAGGTATCATTCATGTTATATTTTTATTTTATTTATTTATTTATTTTTTTGAGACGGAGTCTCGCTGTCGCCCAGGCTGGAGTGCAGTGGCGCGATCTTGGCTCACTGCAAGCTCCGCCTCCTGGGTTCACGCCATTCTCCTGCCTCAGCCTCCGGAGTAGCTGGGACTACAGGCGCCCGCCACCGCGCCCGGCTAATTTTTTGTATTTTTAGTAGAGACGGGGTTTCACCGTGGTCTCGATCTCCTGACCTCGTTATCCACCCTCCTTGGCCTCCCAAAGTGCTGGGATTACAGGCGTGAGCCACTGCGCCTGGCCGCCATGTTATATTTTTAAAAGTATGAAATGACCTTTCTACTTCATTTACAGAGTTGAAACTGTGGGACAACCAGACAGAAGAGACAGCATAGGAGTGTGTGCAGAAAAACAGGATGGATATGACTCTCTGCAGCGGAATCAAGCTGTGTGCATTACTACAAATGGTAAGAGATAAATAACTGTCATTCTCTTGGATATATATTAATTATTTTAGTAATATATGAATCTGTTCCAGTTTCATACATTTATAGTAGGAGATGAGAAAATTTAGGTATTTTCTTTCTTTTTTTTTTTTTTTATTATGAAGTCTCACTCCATCACCGAGGCTGGAGTACAGTGGCATGATCATAGCTCGCTGCAGCCTCAAATTCTTGGGCCCAAGCCATCCTCCCACCTCACCCTCCTGAGTAGCCGGGACTACAGGTGCATGCCACCGTGACTGGCTAATTTTTTTTATTTTTAATTTTTTGTAAAGATAATTTGTTGCCCAGGTGGGTCTTGACTCTTGGTTTCCAGCAATCCTCCCACCTTGGCCTCCCAAAGTGCTGGGATTACAGGCGTGAGCCACCGTGGCTGGCTGAAAGTTTTGGTCTTAGTGACATAATTTATGTGACTACCATGTACCAGGCATTGTTCTAAACTCTTTACAAATAATAAATCCTTCAGTCTACATCCCTAGTGCTCTTTAAAAATCACTAGCCAGAGGCCAGGCGTGGTGGATCACGCCTCTAATCCCAGCACTTTGGGAGGCCGAGGCAGGCAAATCACGAGGTCAGGAGTTCAAGACCAGCCTGGCCAACATAGTGAAACCCCGTCTCTACTAAAAACACAAAAAATAGCTGGGTGTGGTGGTGGGCGCCTGCAATCCTAGCTACTTGGGAGGCTGAGATAGGAAAATCGCTTGAATCCGGGAGGTGGAGGTTGCAGTGAGCCGAGATCATGCCACTGCACACCAGCCCAGGTGACAGTGTGAGACTCCGTCTCAAAAAACAAAAAAAAATTCACTAGCAAGACATGTTAATCTTTTGTGTTGTTGGCTGGGCACGGTGGCTCATGCCTATAATCCTAGCACTTTGGGAGACCAAGGTGGGTGGATCACTTAAGGTCAGGAATTCAAGACCAGACTGACCAACATGGTGAAACACAGTCTCTCCCAAAAACAAAAACAGAAACAAAAAAAACACCAACATAGAATTAGCCGGGTGTGGTGGTGGGTGTCTGTAGTCCCAGCTACTTGGGAGGCTGAGGCAGGAGAATCGCTTGAACTGGGGAGGTGGAGGTTGCCATGAGCCGAGATCCTTCCAGCCTGGGGGACAGAGCAAGACTCTGTCTCAAAATAAATAAATAAAATTAAATTTAAAAATTGACCTTTCTGTGCCACTTCTATGCATTAATGTATGAGCCATATTAGATGCTAAGTAAGTCTTTAAAGAATAAATGAGGCTCTGTAATCTTAACTACCCATATAGCAACTATGATCCTTCCCCTACAAGGCCTGACAGAAGAATCTACTCCCCAAATAAGAAGAGAAATAGGTATAATTTAGACAACCCACTCAGTAGAAAATCTTAGTTGGATTAATAAAGAAAGGAGCTAAGATTTATTAGTCCCATTACATTCTAGGTACTTCAGGCAATTCATAAATTTATGTGTCAAAATATAAAAAACTTCTATTCTGATACCTGTATAACTTCACTTTTTCTCTGGAGTAGCAAGTAGCAAGTCTACCAAAGGGATAGATGCTTATTTAGGGAGAGAAGGAAGATGTAAATGACTGCAGTTTTGACCTATAAGCACTGGGAGAATCCTTGAAGCAGGATATTAGTCTTACACGACTTTCCATTCCTAGTGCTTGGGAAAAGTGCTAGCACAGATATTCAATAGATGAACAGAAGAATGGCCACTAGTGATAGCACACTAGAAGAGCAGGTAGAAGCTATTTGGGTTATGAAAAACGATGGCAGGCCAGGCGCAGTGGCCCATGCCTGTAATCCCAGCACTTTGGGAGGTCGAGGCGGGCAGATGACGAGGTCAGGAGATCGAGACCATCCTGGCCAACATGCTGAAACCACGTCTCTACTAAAAATACAAAAATTACCTGGGCGTGGGGCCAAGCTCACACCTGTAATCCCAGCACTTTGGGAGGCAGAGGCGGGCGGATCACTTGAGGTCAGGCGTTTTGAGAACAGCCTGACCAACACGGAGAAACCCTGTCTCAACTAAAAATACAAAATTTGGCCGGGCATGGTGGCGGGCACCTGTAATCCCAGCTACTTGGGAGGCTGAAGCAGGAGAATTGCTTGAACCCGGGAGGTGGAGGTTGCAGTGAGCTGAGATCATGCCACTGCACACCAGCCTGGGCAACAAAAGCAAAACTCCCATCTCTTAAAAAAAAAAAAAATTACCTGGGTGTGGTGGTGCGTGCCTGTAATCCCAGCTACTCGGGAAGCTGAGGCAGGAGAATCACTTGAACCAGGGAGTTGGAGGTTGCACTGAACCGAAATCGCACCACTGCACTCCACTCCAGCCTGGCAACGGAGCGAGACCCTGTCTCAAGAAAAAAAAAAAAGAGCCAGGCGCGGTGGCTCACACCTATAATCCCAGCACTTTGGGAGGCCAAGGTGGGCAGATCATGTCAGGAGATTGAGACCATCCTGGCTAACACGGTGAAACCCCGTCTCTACTAAAAATACAAAAAAAAAAAAAAAATTAGCTGAGCGTGGTGGCGGTTGCCTGTAGTCCCAGCTACTCAGGAGGCTGAGGCAGGAGAACGGCGTGAACCCGGGAAGCGGAGCTTGCAGTGAGCCGACATCCCGCCCCTGCAGTCCAACCTGGGAGACAGAGTGAGACTCCGTCTCAAAAAAAAAAAAAAGGAAAAGAAGGAAAAGGATGTAAGGCATGTCATGTCTTTCTCAGAGAGACTAGGGTAGTAGAAGTGGTTGAATTGAAAAGTTTCCATTTTTTTAATAAATGCTTAGTACTTATTGGAGAAGTAGGGTAGTATTATATTAAGCCAAATGTAAACCCATGTAGGTTGTCCTAACATAAACTGGAAAAAGGTAATTTCTTGTGCCCGATGGTCAGAATCATTGCCAGACTTCTCCGGGGGAGGCTGGCTGGAGAATGAAGGGAATGAATGAAGTGTCAGGTATTTATGTCGTATATGTAGAAAGGACTACATGTAAATTCTTGGCAACTTAATTTTAGTACTTTTCTTTCCTTTTTTTTTGAGACGGAGTCTTGCTGTCACCTAGGTTGGAGTGCAATGGTGGGATCTTGGCTCATTACAACCTCCACCTCCCGGGCTCAAGCGATTCTCCTGCCTCAGCCTCCTGAGCAGCTGGGATTACAGGTGCCCACCAGCATGCCTGGCTAATTTTTGTATTTTTAGTAGAGACGGGGTTTCACTGTGTTGGCCAGGCTGGTCTTGAACTCCTGACCTCAAGTGATCTGCCCGCCTCGGCCTCCCAAAGTGCTGGGGTTACAGGCATGAGCCACTACGCCCGGCCCTTAGATGTGTCTTGTGCTTTGCATGCAAGTGTGTGTTAGTAATGGACTTCTTTTGTAAAATAATTTTATTATACTAGAAAAGTGTGTGTGTGTGTGTATATATATATATATATAATTGTGTGTGTGTGTGTACATATATATATACTTTTTTTTTCTTTTTCTGGACAGCGTCTCCTCTCAGGCTGGAGTGCAGTGGTGCGATTCCAACTCATGGCAACCTCCACCTCCTGGGTCAAGTGATTGTCCTGCTTCAGCCTCCTGAGTAGCTGGGGTTACAGGCACCTGCCACCACACCCAGCTAATTTTTGTATTTTTAGTAGAGAGGGGGTTTTACCATGTTGGCCGGCTGGTCTTGAACTCCTAAACTCAGGTGTTCCACCCACCTTGGCTCCCCAAGATGTTGGGATTACCGGCGTGAGCCACCACCTCAGACCAAGTATATTCTTTTGATTTTAAAAATTGAAATCAAATTAAAACCCAAACCACAATGAGATGCCACTTCACATTCACTAGCATGGCTGTAATTGTTTAAAAAATAAAAATAAAAATAAAAAATGTTGGGGAGGATTTGGAGAGATTGGAACCATTATATATCGTTAGCGGAAAGTAAAACAGTGTAACACTGTGGAAAATACTTTGGCAGTTACTCAAAAAGTTAAACTTAGAGCTACTGTATGACCCAGTAATTCTATTCATACATACATAGTCAAAAGAATTGCAAACAAATGGTCATGCAGAAACGCATACACGTATGTATACAGCAGCATTATTCTCAATGACCAAAAGGTGGAAACAACCTACATGTGCATTAATTGATGAATGGATAACGCAAATGTCATTGATCTATATAACAGATATATTATTCAGCCTTGAAGGAAATTCTGACGCATGTTACAACATGGAGAACCCTTGAGGGTATTATGCTAAGTGAAATAAACCAGTCACCAAAGGACAAATACTGTGTGATTCCACTCATATGAGGTACTTAGTTAGAGTGGTCAGATTCATAAAGACAGAAAGTAGGAGGGCGGTTACTGTGGGCTGGGAGAAGGAGAGAATGGGGAGCTAGTGTTTAATAGGTACAGAGTTTCAATTTGGGAAGATGAAAAAGTTCTGGAGATTTGTTGTACAACAGTGTGAGTATACTTAACACTACAGGATTGTACACTTAAAAGTGGTTAGAGACAGTCAGGTGTGGTAGCTCATGCTGGTAATACCAGCACTTTGGCAGGCCGAGGTGGGAGGATCACTTGAGTCCAGGAGTTCGAGACCAGCCTGGGCAACATAGCGAAATCCTGTCTCTACAAACAATGCAAAAATTAGCCCGATTTGGTGTGTGCCTGTGGTCCCAGTTACTTGTGAGACTGAGGTGGGAGGATCACCTGAGCCCGGGGAGGTTGAGGTTGCAGTGAGTCATGATCACATCACTGCACTCCAGCCAGGAAGACAGAGTGAGACCCTGTCTCAAAAAAAAGGTGGGAGCTAACATAGTGAAACCCTGTCTCTACGAAAAATACAAAAAAAAATTAGCTGGGTGTGGTGGCGGGCAACTGTAGTCCCAGCTACTCGGGAGGCTGAGGCAGGAGAATGGCGTGAACCCAGGAGGTGGACCTTGCAGGGAGCCAACGTCACACCACTGCACTCCAGCCTGGGCGACTGAGCAAGACTCGGTCTCAAAAAAAAAAAAAAAAAAAGGTGGGGAGAGGGGACAGTGGTTAGAGTGTAAATCTTATGTTATGCCTACTTTACCTCAATTTTTCAAAATTGTTTGAAGCCATACACAAAAGTCTTATTTAGTGAAATCATGTACTGTATGATTTCATTTATATGAAATGTCCCAAATGGGCAAATTCATAGGAAGTAACTAAATACTTGCCAGGAAATAGGAGAGGAAATGGGGAGTAGGGCCAGTGATTCTGGGACTTCTTTCTGGGGTGCTGAAAGTGTTCTGGAATTAAATAGTGGTGATGGCTGTACAGCCTTGTGAATACTAAAACCCACTAAATTCTGCACTTATTTAAAAGGGTGAATTTATGGTGTATAAATTATATCTCAATAAAAATTAATAACAAGGGGTGGTATGAGGAATTGGGAAAATATATACACATATATATACACACACACATATACATATATATACACATATATATGTACCTTAACTCTAATCAGTTCCCTTTGTCCTTTCTGCAACAAAGTTATAACCAACTGATAGTATAAGGTGTCTAGTCCAGATATCTTTCTCTCTCTCTCTCTCTATATATATGTGTGTGTGTGTGTGTGTGTGTGTGTGTGTGTGTGTATGTATCTGTATCTTTCCAGAAAAATATGCCAAATGGCTTGGTGAATTTTCTTTTTGATTTTAACACTTAACTTCTTTTGGCCAGTCTTGGTGACTCACACCTGTAATCCCAGCACTTTGGGAGGCTGAGGTGTGTGGATCACTGTAACCCAGGAATTCAAGACCAGCCTGGGCAGCGATCAAGACCCCTTCTTTACAAAAAATACAAAAATTAGCCACGCTTGGTGGCACATGCCTGTAGTTCCAACCACTTGAGAAGCTGAGGCAGGAGGATCCCTTGCGCCTGGGAGGCAGAGGTTGCACTGAACCAAGATTGCACCACTGCACTCCAGCCTGGGTGACAGAGCCAAACCTTGCTTCAAAAAAAAATCTAGCCTGACAGTGGCTTATGCCTGTAATCCCAACACTTTGGGAGGCCTTTATGGCAGGAGGATGCCTTGAGCCCGGGAGTTTGAGGCTGCAGTGGGCTATGATTATGCCATTGCACTCCAGCTTGGGAGACAGAAAGAGACCTTGTCACAAAAATAAATTTTTTTTTCTTTGCTTTCTTCCTTTTTTTTTTTTTTTTTTTTGTTTTTGACAGGGCCTCATCTTTCAACCTGTCACCCAGGTTGGGGTGTAACAGCTCAACCTCAGCTCACTGCAACCTCCACCTCCCAGGTTCAAGTGATACTCCCACCTCAGCCTACCAAGTAGCTAGGACTACAAGTGCACACCACCACGCCTGGCTCATGTTTTTTGTGTACTTTTTGTACACATTGGGGGTTTTGTCATGTTGACCTTTTTTTTTGTAGAGATGGGGGTTTTGTCATGTTGCCCGAACTCCTGGCTCAAGCGATCCACCCACCTCAGCCTCCCAAAGTGCTGGGATTACAGTTGGGAGCCATTGCGCCTGGCCAATTTTTTCCTTTTACTGTGTCTGTGGTTCCACAACTTCCTTTTTGCCCATCCTCTATGGACTTTCTACTTCATTTGGACTCTGCTTAGATTGGCCTAGTTTTCTCTTTAGTCAAATCTTCAGGAACCAATTAATTACCATTAAAAATGATTTAACAAGCTATTTTTATTGTTAAAAAATCCTCGTTTTGAGGAACACAACCACAAAGTAATCGTTGATTTAAGTAAAAAAAAAAATACTTAATAAAATTTTAAAAACGTGGCTCCAGGCCATCCAGATGCCTTAACTTGGGCTCAGGGGTCTCACACTGATGAGTCTTCTTCATGTTCCTTTGATGCCCTTTTGTGGGCAAGAATCTGTTTTGGAAGAAAACAGAATTAAGGTTATCTATCACAACAACCACTATCTCCAAATGCGTATTCATTCCTTTTATTCATTTTAAGTCTCATCTACCTGATGAGATAACTTATTTGAAGACAGGAATTGTATGCTGTTTAACAGTGCTTTGATTCTTCCACAGTTCAGTCATCCTTGCTACCTTGCAGGGGACTGGTTCTAGGATATCGCCCCCACACCATACCAGAATCTGTGGATGCTCAATCCCTTACATATAATGGTGCAGTATTTGCATATAACCAACACACACACCCCCCATATACTTTATTTACTTACTTACTTAGAGACAGGATCACCCTTTGTCACTCAGGCTGGAGTGCAGTGTCACAATCACAGCTCACTGCAGCCTCAACCTCCTGGGCTCCAGTGATCTGCCCACCTCAGCTTCTTGAGTAGCTGGGACTACAGGTGTATACCACTACACCTGGCTAATTTTTTTATTTTTATTTTTATTAAAGACAAGGTCTCACTATGCTGCTCAGGTTGTTCTCCCAAAGTGTTGGGATTACAAGCGTGAGTCACCGTGCCTGGTCCCATGTACTTTAGGTCATCACTAATAAAATGTATAGATATTATATAACAGGCAACAGTTGTTATACTGTACTATTTGTATTTTTATTGTTTCTTTTTTCAAATATTCAGCCTCATCTAGTTGAATCTGAAGATGTGGACTTGCTGATGAAGAGGGCTGACTGTATCTAACTTCGGATCTTGCATGCAGCTGGCACTTACTGCATTTTATTGACTGTTTTAGCTAACATTCAACGGACAATTCCTTATTAAAAAACTCTTAAAAGTATGAAAAAAAGGAAACCTGCTCTAAAGTGGCAGGAAAACCAGCCTGGGCAACATAGCGAGATCTTGTCTCTAGAACAAAAGTTTTAAAATTCTCTGCCTGTCTGTAGTCCCAGCCACTCTGGAAGCTGAGGCAGGAGGATCCCTTAAGCCCAGGAGTTTGAGGTTACAGTGAGCTAGATCACACCATTGCTCTCCAGTCTGGGTGACAACAAAGCCCTGAGAAAGAAAAAAAAAAGAAAGGAAAGGAAGGAAAGAGTAAGTATTGAAAAGGAAGAGACAAAACTATCATTATTTGCATATAAAATAATAAATGTTAGCCAAAGAAGCCTAAGAGAATCAACTAAGATTTTACTGGAAGTAATATGAGAATTCAGTATGGTGGCTAGATACAAAATCAAGAGAGCAGCACACAAACCTCAAATACTTTTCAGATGTGCCACCAATAACTAACTAGAAAATGGAAGAAAGATCCCATTTACAATGGCAATACAAATGTCTGAAGTATTTAGGAACAAAAATACAAAGATCTGTTATCTAACAAAAGACGTGTGAGATCTATATGATGAAAACCCTAAAACTCTTCTGAAAGACATTAACAAGAAATGAATACATGACATGAAATACGGTGTTGCTAGAATGTCGTACAGATGTCAATTCTGAAATTAATCTACAAATTTAAGATAATCCTATTCAAATCCCAAGATAGTTTTCAGTGGTGGCTGTTTTTGAGACCGGGTCTCGCTCTGTCGCCCAGGCTAGAGTGCAGTGGTATGATCACAGCTCACTGTATCCTCGACCTCCCAGGCTCAAGCAATCCTCCCACTTCAGCCTCTGAAGTCTTTCATATGGTGTCCAAGAAATGGGGACAAATCTCACAAAGGGACTAGGCTCAGGAGGGCTGGAATATTCAGGGAAGTTTCTTTTTTTTTGAGGCAGAGTCTCTCGCTCTGTCCCCCAGGCTGGAGTGCAGCGGCCTGATCTTGGCTCACTGCATGCTCCACCTCCCAGGTTCACGCCATTCTCCTGCCTCAGCCTCACAAGTAGCTGTCACTACATGAGCCTGCCACCACACCCAGCTAATTTTTTTGTATTTTTAGTAGAGACGGGGTTTCACTGTGTTAGCCAGGATGGTCTCGATCTCCTGACCTTGTGATCTGCCCGCCTTGGCCTCCCAAAGTGCTGGGATTACAGGCGTGAGCCACTGCACCTGGTCTATTCAGGGAAGGTTTCAAGCAGAAAGATGAACCGAGTTGGCTTTGGAGAGATTCACAGGACTCCCACAGGCAGAGTGAAATAAGGGAATTTTAGATGGACAAAGGCACAGACAAGAGCAGAAATGGGGATGGTATGACTGGGGTATGGTGAGGGGCTGCTCTGGCTGGAATGGAGGGCTACCACAATAATGGAAATGGTAAATGAGGCAAATAAGGTTGGATTAGGAGCATAGCGTCAAGGTTGCCACCTTATTAAATCACTCTTCCAATATGCTAGCACTGGCCTGTTGGGAAAAGTAATACATCACGTAATCAAACAAAAGGCAAAAAGAGGCAAGCTCCAGGAATGGGCACTGTAAACAGGACTCGCCCCAGAGTAGCCAGATGCAGGCTTTAGATATGTTGATGCAGGTTGAGCATCTCTAATCTCAGGGGGAATGTCTATATGGTGTCCAAGAAATGGTGACACGTCTTACAGAGGGCCTAAGCTCAGGAGGGCTGGAGTATGAGACATTCCCCCTCCCCCATGAATTTAAACATATGGCCAAAAATTTTTTTTTAAAATGGCTACCGTGTAGTGCTGTAACAGGACCTATTTAGACAACGCCTTACACACTGGAGAAGGACGATACTATGTGAATCTAATAAGTCCACAAGACAATACTTCTCACTTTTGGCTGTCTTCTTCCTCTCCAGGGTGATGACAACTCCGTGAGGGTGGAGATTATATGTCTCTCATCATTTAAGCAACAAGGAAATAAATTAGTGGCAGAGTAAGGGGTGACTCGGTGAGTACATCCAATTGTTGACATAGTTTTGGGTGGGAGGAAGTTTGCCATTATGTCAACTTAACTTCTTAAAATAGTCTAGTGGAGTTAACTTGGTTTCATTTCACAGAGATCTCCTGGAAGCGAGGATCCTTTAAAAATCCTGGAATATACTTGCAGTAAAAGAACAAAGCATACCTCAGCCTTAAACGACAGAAGAAGAATGTCAAGTGGGAAAGTGACATTGGTTTTCAGTTTGTGGGTTCTGAATCCACACAAAGACAGGATTGTATTCTGAAAACCTGAATTAATTATTGTCCTTACCTCAATCAGACAAATCATTATAATCCAAATTGTTAGTATTACAGTCACAGATATTGCCAAGATGACTTCGTTGTTATAGCCATATCGTGGAACTTCTTTCATGAGCTAAAAAAAAGAAAAAAGAAAGACCAATTAAAAAAAGAGAGAGAATGGAAGCTAACTTTTCAAAACCCCAGTATTCCAGTTGAGTAGCTTACAGGTTCTTTTGTTCTTTTTTATTTTTTTTGAGACAGGATCTCACTCTGTCACCCAGGCGGGAGTACAGTGGTGCGATCACAGTTCACTACAGACTTGACCTCCCTGGGCTCAGGTGATCCTCCCACCTCAGCCTCCCAAGTAGCTGGGACTACAGGCATGTGTCACCACACCCAGCTAATTTTTGTATTTTTTGTGAAGACAGGGTTTCACTATATTGGCCAAGCTGGCCTCAAACTCCTGACCTCAAGTGATCCACCCACCTCGGCCTCCCAAAGTGCCGGGATTACAGGCTTGAGCTACCACCCCCGGGCTACAGTTCATCTTGTGCCGTAATCTGTTTCACTGTCTACCTGAGCAAAGTGGGAGATCACTGTCATGGCCTAAGTTACATGGCCAAGACAAGCTGTGGCCTGGGAGTCCCAGGTTCTCCTATGTGGGCACTGTCCTGGGATATGCTAAATGATGGAAATCTGGGTCTCATGTTTCTGTGTGGTCCTCACCTCAGACGACTTCTGCTCTTTCTGTCCACTCTCATTAATATGGTTAGTTTTCCATTGGTCCATATCCCATTCTGCCTTGGATGCCTTTGCTTCCTGCTGCTTGCTGAGAAGCTTCATCAGGAGGCCTGTTTGTGACATGAGCTTGGCACAGGTCATTTGCACATACGTTTCTGAACATTCCATTTTCAGTGTCTAGATAACATGAGACATGAACCTTCTCACATCCTCGTTGGGGATGAGGGACCGTAGCTGCTGGGTTAGCTGAATTTCAAACTGATCACCTGGGGAGGAGAGCAATGGATAATTGAAGCTTTTGAGCTTGGGGAACAGGCCAGTGCCCACGTTGTTGTATTCCCATTTTGTCTCAGCTTGGTTAAAGTTGGCTGTAAGTTGAACACAGTCCCAGCGGAAGCTGCCGCAGGAGGATGATTGTAGTTTGTGTTTTCAGAGATGGTGCCTTCTGGCATAACAGTGTTTTCCATAAAAACGTTTTCTTCAGAGGCATCTCTTGCAGCTGTGTCTTCTACATGAGTGTTTTCTCTTAAAACATTCTGAAGGAGCAAATACTTCCAGAAGAGGGTTTTCTTGAGGACTAAAGATTCTAAGGATGAGAAAACCCCTTGTGAATTTATGAGGCTCTTCTCTGCAGAGAACGGCAGCCTCTTTGCGAGCATCAGTCTATTGAGATAACTGCTCTTTCTAAACTTTCTAATCTTTTTGGCCTTGGGTATTCTGTGGGCCACATGGGAGCGAGTTTTATAAAAGCGGTATTTTTTTTTGGAATGTATGATTGGTTTAGAAGCTTCCATATTTTTAACCCTAGCCATTGCAATTTCTAACAATAAATGGTGTAGGCTAAGTCTTTCGATCTGTCTCTGACTTGAGGTAGGGCTCTTGGGGGGCTAGAGGCAGAAGGCATGACCATGGAGAAGGGTTTCAGCATAGAGAAGACTGCTGCCTTATGCTCTTGGGTGAACGAAGGCTTAGTGTAGGTGGTGTTTCCCGCTACCTTCTCAGGACCCTGCACTACGTGAGGCTGTTCCAGCCCCCTTGGGGCTGGACTCTCAAGCCTTTTCTCTTTGGCAGCATTGTCCACAAGTGCCTGGGCATCCTGTTCTTTCCTAGTGCTGTGCTTTCCCGCCTCTTTGAAGTGTCTTTTCTGGATGCTCCTTGGGCCTATGAGGACTGTCTTCACTCTCTGCAAGTTTTTTTGCCTACACTTTGAATCTTGCTAGGCTGTTTTCCTATGGTTCAGCAGTTTCTAGTTTATTTGGAAATATTTGATGTTCAAATTTATTACCTAGAAGGTTGGACTGTGAGGGGCTCTTTCTATTGTTTTCCAAAATACTCAGGAGCCTATCCCCACCTTGTACATTTGAAAAAAGCAGTTTAGTGAATGGTAACAATATTGATTCTGCATCTAGATCTGCTGAGAAATAAGGCAAGATATTACTTAGTGCACTGATAACGTCACTCTCATCATTGGTGTCTTGCTGCCCTCTCCCAAAGCCTGACATCTGGCGCAGCTCCTCATTGGGGATCTTGCCCTGCTGCTTCTTTTAGTCAAAGTCCAGGCGGCGGCCCTCCAGCTTCTGCACGTGGTGCTGGATCCCCTTCAGGTCTGTCTCACACAGGTTCTGGTGGAGGTCAATGAAGTTCTGCTTGACCTCTATGTCCAGGGAGTTCTTCACCTCTGCCAGGTGCTTCATGGACTTGCCGGCATCCAGCAGTGCATCACTGAAGTTGGACTCATTGCCCAGCTCCTTCTGGTGGCGGCTCAGGCACTGGCTCAGGAGCCCCTCCGACTGCGGGTAGCCGGGGTTCTTCACCTGGCCCTGGATCTTGCACACCGTGTTGAGCATGGTCAGCTTAGCCTGCGAGGCTGGGTTGGGCTGCAGGTACTTGATGGTCCTTGCCAGCATTTCCATCACCGCCTTGTTGATGACGCCTCCATCTCTTTGAAGTCATCATCTCGCTTGGTCCCCTCAGCCCCTCCGACCTTCTCACTGACCTTATAGGACTGCTTCTTCAGCCCTGCAACCGACATGCTGCCTCCCGCCGCCGAACCTCCCTCCTGGACCGCGCCAGCGACAGGCTCCCAGGCGCGCCACCCTCTGCGTGCCTCGGGCCCCACCACGTGCTTGCCAGCTCTGCGCCTGCCCCGGTGCCGCCTCCAGTTCATGATTTTTTTTTTTTTTTTTAAGCGCTGATCCTGTTTATTTGGCAGGAAAACGAGACAATTCAGCAGCCCAGGAGGACAAGTGGGCTTAATCCTCCTCCTCATCGTCTCCAGCCCCAGCCCCTCCCTGGCCCTTCTTGGCGTTCTTCCTCTTTACGCAGCCCGGGCGGCCACCCCCATAGGGAGAGGGCAGAGAGAAGTCGATGTGCTTCTGGGAATCCAGGCGGACAATGAAGGACGGGATGTTCACCACCTGCTTGTGGACCCTGATATGGCGCTGGCGGATCAGCACGCGAGCGTGGTGGATGGACTTGGCCAAGCCCAGCTTGAAGACCTGGGTCTGTAGGCGTCTCTCTAAGAAATCCTCTATCTTCAGGCCCAGGATGTAATCCAGCTTCATCTTGCCCTCATCCAGCACCCCAATGCGGACCAGCCGCCGCAGCAGGGCGTTGCCTTCGAACAGACGCCGTGGGTCCTTCTCATCAAGCGTCAGCAGTTCCCGGGCGGCCTTGAGGATCTTGGCCAGGGTAAATTTGACCCTCCAGACCTCACGTTTATTCCGGAGCCCATACTCGCCGATCAGCTTCAGCTCTTGGTCGAGCCGAGATTTCTTGAAGGGTCTCCGCGGGGTCACATAAGTTTTGCGACAAACCCAGCTCCGGGCCACTGGCATATTGGCTCCGCTTCCCCATCTGCGCCTGAGCAAAAGACCCGGTCACTGAGAAAGAGCAGTTCATGATTCTTAAGTCTCCTTCAATCTAGATCTGTTCGCAGGATTGTTTCAAAATATACTGACAAACCTTTGAGACTGTAAAAGACCTAAGATATACATTATCCTTATTTGAGAATAGTAATTTTTCAATATGCATTAAAGATCATTACACATGAGCCAAGACAAATGAGCTGGCCTACTTACTTTGTATATAAATGTGTAAACTCCTCAAGACTTCCAATAATGAACTCCAATGAGGAAATTTGTTCAATGTCTTTATGTCCTTGGTGACAAATGGTTACAGACAATCAGAGCATTTTTCCTATCCACTAATGGTCAAGAAAAAAGCAGACAGATCCTCACTATCTTAGAGAACTAAGTGAGAAAGTTGTTCGATGAAGAGGACTTCATCCAGAGAGGAAGGGATCTAGCTCACAGGGAAGATGCTGCAGGAGGCTGAGGAAAGTGAGGCTAGAGCAGTAAAACAGATCTGACAACCTGGTGAAGATAAGAAAGTGACCTGACAAAAATGAACGGAGCAGAGCGCTAAATGAAGGGCCCTTTCCATGCTAATCTTGCATAATGCCCTCAACCAGCCTTAGCATAACTGAGTTTCTATTTAGCTTGCCATACTGTGGGGGTGGTGGTGGCACAATTTAAGTTGCAGTAAGTTGTGTAACAAACTCACAATAGGGCCCTGCAGAAATATATATATATATATATACACACACACACACACACACATATATATATAAAATATATGTATATTTTTTTTTAGGCAGGGTCTTGCTCTGTCACCCAGGCCAGAGTGCAGTGGTGTCATCTTGGCTCACTGCAACCTCTACCTCCTGGGTTCAAGCGATACCCCCACCTCAGCCTCCCTAGTAGCGGGGACTACAGGCATGTGCCATCACACCTAGTGAAGATATATATATAGATAGATGATAGATAGATAGATAGATAGATAGATGATAGATAGATAGATAGATAGATAGATGATAGATAGATAGACCTATATCTACAGAGAAGGCCAGGCATGATGCCTCATGCCTATAATTCCAGTACTCTGGGAGAATGAGGCAGGAGGATCACTTGAGGCCAGGAGTTCGAAACAAGCCTGGGCAACACAGTGAGACCTCATTTCTCCAAAAAATAAAAATAAAATTGCAAAAAAACAACAACAAAAATAAACCTCACACCATATATGCGAATTAACTCAAAATGGGTCATAGATCTAAATGTAACTATACAATTTCTGGGAGAAGACATAGAGAGTAAATCTTTTCCGCTTTGGATTAAACAACAGGTTCTTAAAGATTTCTTAGGTAAGAAACAAAAAAGCACAAGCCATATAAGAAAAAATTGCTAACTTAAAGCTGATCAAAATTAAAAACTTCTGCTCTTCAGAAAACTTTACTTATTTATTTTATTTATTTATTTATTTTTTTGACACAGAGTCACTCTTTTGCCCAGGCTGGAGTGCAGTGGTGCAATCTTGGCTCATTGCAACCTCCACCTCCCAGGTTCAAGCACTTCTTGTGCCTCAGCCTCCTGAGTAGCTGGGATTACAGGAATGGGCCACCACACGTGGCTAATTTGTGTATTTTTAGTAGAGATTGGAGTTTTACCACGTCTGCCAGGATGGTCTCGAACTCCTGACTTCAAGTGATCCACCTGCCTCGGCCTCCCAAAGTGCTGTGATTACAGGTGTGAGTCACTATGCCCAGCCAGAGAACACTTTGAACAGAATAAAAAGACAAACCACAACCTGAGAGAAGATATTTACCAAACACATATCTATAAGGCCTTGTTTTTTGTTTTTATTTATTATTTAATTTTTGAGATAGTATCTCACTCTGTGACCCAGGCTGGAGTGCAGTGGCGATCACAGCTCACTGCAGCCTCGACCTCCCAGGCTCAAGCAATCCTCCCATCTCAGCTTCCTGAGTAGCTGGGACCACAGGTGAGCACCACCACACCTGCTTAATTTTTATGTTTTTGGTATAGACAAGGTTTCACCATATTGCCCAGGTGGTCTAAAACTCCTGGCCTCAAGCAATCCTCCTGTCTCAGCCTCCCAATGTGCTGGGATTATAGGCATGAGCCACTGTACCTGGTCCCTGAAAAGACTTGTATCTAGAATCTATAAAGCACTCCTTTTTTGTTTGTTTGAGATGGGGTCTCACTGTGTCGCCCAGGCTGGAGTGCAGTGGCATGATCTCTGCTCACTGCAAGCTCCACCCCCTGGGTTAACGCCATTCTCCTGCTTCAGCCTCCCGAGTAGCTGGGACTAAAGTTGCCCGCCACTACTCCCTGCTAATTTTGTGTGTGTGTGTGTGTGTCTGTGTGTGTGTGTGTGTGTGTGTGTGTGTGTATTTAGTAGAGACTGGGTTTCACCGTGTTAGCCAGGATGGTCTCGATATCCTGACCTCGTGATCCACCCGCCTTGGCCTCCCAACATGCTGGGATTACAGGTGTGAGCCACCACGCCTGGCCTAAAGCACTCTTAAAACTCAATAATAACGAATCTCCAATGGGATTATAGGGAAAAGAAAACCTCAATAAAAATATTAATATCCAATTAAAATATGGGAATAGATTTGAACAGTATAGTAAAGAAGATATTTGCACATGAACATTCAACATCACTAGCTATTAAAGAAATGCAAATTAAAACCACAATTAGATTCCAGTACACATCTAGCAGTAGAAAGGTGAACATTTCTTTAAAAACTTAAATATAAGAATCTGCTGGGCTGGGCCATGCATGGTGGCTCACGCCTGTAATCCCAGCACTTTGGGAGGCAGTGGTGGGCGGATCACTTGAGGTCAGGAGTTTTGAGAACAGCCTGACCAACACGGAGAAACCTTGTCTCAACTAAAAATACAAAATTGGCCGGGCATGGTGGCCAGCGCCTGTAATCCCAGCTACTTGGGAGGCTGAAGCAGGAAAATCACTTGAACCCAGGAGGCGGAGGTTGCGGTGAGCTGTGATCATGCCATTGCACACCAGCCTGGGCCACAAGAGCAAAACTCCCATCTCTTAAAAAAAAAAAAAAATTACCAGGGCATGGTGGTGCGTGCCTGTAATCCCAGCTACTCTGGAAGCTGAGGCAGGAGAATCACTTGAACCAGGTAGTTGGAGGTTGCACTGAACCGAAATCGTACCACTGCACTCCACTCCAGCCTGGCGACAGAGACCCTGTCTCAAAAAAAAAAAAAAAAAAAAACCAGGCTCGGTGGCTCACACCTGTAATCCCAGCACTTTGGGAGGCCAAGGCGGGCAGATCACATCAGGAGATTGAGACCATCCTGGCTAACACGGTGAAACCCCGTCTCTACTAAAAATACCAAAAAAAAATTAGCTGGGCGTGGTGGCGGTTGCCTGTAGTCCCAGCTACTCAGGAGGCTGAGGCAAGAGAACGGCGTGAACCCGGGAAGCGGAGCTTGCAGTGAGCTGACATCCCGCCGCTGCAGTCCAACCTGGGCGACAGAAAGAGACTCCGTCTCAAAAAAAAACAAAGGAAAAGAAAAAAACGGAGAAGGATGTAAGGCATGTCATGTGTTTCTCAGAGAGACTAGGGTAGTAGAAGTGGTTGTATTGAAAAGTTTCCATTTTTTTAAATAAATGCTTAAATACTTATTGGAGAAGTAGGGTAGTATTATATTAAGCCAAATGTAAACCCATGTAGGTTGTCCTAACATAAACTGGAAAAAGGTAATTTCTTGTGCCCGATGGTCAGAATCGTTGCCAGACTTCTCCGGGGGAGGCTGGCTGGAGAATGAAGGGAATGAATGAAGTGTCAGGTATTTATGTCGTATATGTAGAAAGGACTACATGTAAATTCTTGGCAACTTAATTTTAGTACTTTTCTTTCTTTTTTTTTTTTGAGACGGAGTCTTGCTGTCACCTAGGTTGGAGTGCAATGGTGGGATCTTGGCTCATTGCAACCTCCACCTCCCAGGCTCAAGAGATTCTCCTACCTCAGCCTCCTGAGCAGCTGGGATTACAGATGCCCACCAGCATGCCTGGCTAATTTTTGTATTTTTAGTAGAGATGGGGTTTCACTGTGTTGGCCAGGCTGGTCTTGAACTCCTGACCTCAAGTGATCTGCCCGCCTCGGCCTCCCAAAGTGCTGGGATTACAGGCATGAGCCACTACGCCCAGCCAATAGATGTGTCTTGTGCTTTGCATGCAAGTATGTGTTAGTAATGGGCTTCTTTTGTAAAATAATTTTATTATACTAGAAAAGTGTATATATATATATATGTATATATATATGTATATATGTGTATATATATATATATAGTGTGTGTGTGTGTGTGTACATATATAGATCCTTTTTTTTTTTTTTTCTGGACAGCGTCTCCTCTCAGGCTGGAGTGCAGTGGTGCGATTCCAACTCATGGCAACCTCCACCTCCTGGGTCAAGTGATTCTCCTGCTTCAGCCTCCTGAGTAGCTGGGATTACAGGCACCTGCCACCACACGCAGCTAATTTTTGTATTTTTAGTAGAGAGGGGGTTTCATCATGTTGGCCGGCTGGTCTTGAACTCCTAAACTCAGGTGATCCACCCACCTTGGCTCCCCAAGATGCTGGGATTACAGGCGTGAGCCACCACCTCAGACCAAGTATATTCTTTTTATTTTAAAAATTAAAATCGGCCGGGTGCAGTGGCTCACGCTTGTAATCCCAGCACTTTGGGAGGCCGAGGCAGGCGGATCACGAGGTCAGGAGATCGAGACCACGGTGAAACCCCCTCTCTACTAAAAATACAAAAAAATTAGCCGGGCGTGGTGGCGGGCGCCTGTAGTCCCAGCTACTCGGAGAGGCTGAGGCAGGAGAATGGCGTGAACCTGGGAGGCGGAGCTTGCAGTGAGCCGAGATCGGGCCACTGCACTCCAGCCTTGGGTGACAGAGCGAGACTCCGTCTCAAAAAAAAAAAAAAAAAAAAATTAAAATCAAATTAAAACCCAAACCACAATGAGATGCCACTTCACATTCACTAGCATGGCTGTAATTGTTTAAAAAATAAAAATAAAAAACGTTGGGGAGGATTTGGAGAGATTGGAACCATTATATATCGTTAGCGGAAAGTAAAACAGTGTAACACTGTGGAAAATACTTTGGCAGTTACTCAAAAAGTTAAACTTAGAGCTACTGTATGACCCAGTAATTCTATTCATACATACATAGTCAAAAGAATTGCAAACAAATGGTCATGCAGAAACGCATACACGTATGTATACAGCAGCATTATTCTCAATGACCAAAAGGTGGAAACAACCTACATGTGCATTAACTGATGAATGGATAACGCAAATGTCATTGATCTGTATAACAGATATATTATTCAGCCTTGAAGGAAATTCTGACGCATGTTACAACATGGAGAACCCTTGAGGGCAGTATGCTAAGTGAAATAAGCCAGTCACCAAAGGACAAATACTGTGTGATTCCACTCATATGAGGTACTTAGTTAGAGTGGTCAGATTCATAAAGACAGAAAGTAGAAGGGTGGCTACTGTGGGCTGGGAGAAGGAGAGAATGGGGAGCTAGTGTTTAATAGGTACAGAGTTTCAATTTGGGAAGATGAAAAAGTTCTGGAGATTTGTTGTACAACAGTGTGAGTATACTTAACACTACTGAATTGTACACTTAAAAGTGGTTAGAGGCAGTCAGGTGTGGTAGCTCATGCTGGTAATACCAGCACTTTGGGAGGCCGAGGTGGGAGGATCACTTGAGTCCAAGAGTTCGAGACCACGCTGGGCAACCTAGCAAAATCCTGTCTCTACAAACAGTGCAAGAATTAGCCCGATTTGGTGTGTGCCTGTGGTCCCAGTTACTTGTGAGACTGAGGTGGGAGGATCACCTGAGCCCGGGCAGGTTGAGGTTGCAGTGAGTCATGATCACACCACTGCACTCCAGCCAGGAAGACAGAGTGAGACCCTGTCTCATAAAAAAGGTGGGGGCTAACATGGTGAAACCCCGTCTCTATTAAAAATACAGGTGTGGTGGCGGGCACCTGTACTCCCAGCTACTCAGGAGGCTGAGGCAGGAGAATGGCGTGAACCCAGGAGGTGGAGCTTGCAGGGAGCCAAGATCACGCCACTGCACTCCAGCCTGGGCGACTGAGCAAGACTCGGTCTCAAAAAAAAAAAAAGGTGGGGAGAGGGGGCAGTGGTTAGAGTGTAAATCTTATGTTATGCCTACTTTACCTCAATTTTTCAAAATTGTTTGAAGCCATACACAAAAGTCTTATTTAGTGAAATCGTGTACTGTATGATTTCATTTATATGAAATGTCCCAAATGGGCAAGTTCATAGGAAGTAACTAAATACTTGCCAGGAAATAGGAGAGGAAATGGGGAGTAGGGCCAGTGATTCTGGGACTTCTTTCTGGGGTGCTGAAAATGTTCTGGAATTAAATAGTGGTGATGGCTGTACAGCCTTATGAATACTATACTAAAACCCACTAAATTCTGCACTTATTTAAAAGGGTGAATTTATGGTGTATAAATTATATCTCAATAAAAATTAATAACAAGGGGTGGTATGAGGAATTGGGAAAATATATACACACACATATATATATATACACATACATATGTTCCTTAACTCTAATCAGTTCCCTTTGTACTTTCTGCAACAAAGTTATACCCAACTGATAGTATAAGGTGTCTAGTCCAGATCTCTCTCTCTCTCTCTCTCTCTCAGTCATATATATATATATGTATCTGTATCTTTCCAGAACAATATGCAAAATGGCTTGGTGAATTTTCTTTTTGATTTTAACACTTAACTTTTTTTGGCCAGTCTTGGTGACTCACACCTGTAATCCCAGCACTTTGGGAGGCCGAGGTGGGTGGATCACTGTAACCCAGGAATTCAAGACCAGCCTGGGCAGCGTATCAAGACCCCTTCTTTACAAAAAATACAAAAATTAGCCAGGCTTGGTGGCACATGCCTGTAGTTCCAACCACTTGAGAAGCTGAGGCAGGAGGATCGCTTGAGCTTGGGAAGCAGAGGTCTCAATGAGCCAAGATTGCAACACTGCACTCCAGCCTGGGTGACAGAGCCAAACCTTGCTTCAAAAAAAAAAAAAACCTAGCCTGACAGTGGCTTATGCCTTTAATCCCAACACTTTGGGAGGCCTTTATGGCAGGAGGATGCCTTGAGCCCGGGAGTTTGAGGCTGCAGTGGGCTATGATTATGCCATTGCACTCCAGCTTGGGAGACAGAAAGAGACCTTGTCACAAAAATAAATTTTTTTTTCTTTGCTTTCTTCCTTTTTTTTTTTTTTTTTTTTGTTTTTGACAGGGCCTCATCTTTCAACCTGTCACCCAGGTTGGGGTGTAACAGCTCAACCTCAGCTCACTGCAACCTCCACCTCCCAGGTTCAAGTGATACTCCCACCTCAGCCTACCAAGTAGCTAGGACTACAAGTGCACACCACCACGCCTGGCTCATGTTTTTTGTGTATTTTTTGTACACATTGGGGGTTTTGTCATGTTGACCTTTTTTTTTGTAGAGATGGGGGTTTTGTCATGTTGCCCGAACTCCTGGCTCAAGCGATCCACCCACCTCAGCCTCCCAAAGTGCTGGGATTACAGTTGGGAGCCATTGCGCCTGGCCAATTTTTTCCTTTTACTGTGTCTGTGGTTCCACAACTTCCTTTTTGCCCATTCTCTATGGACTTTCTACTTCATTTGGACTCTGCTTAGATTGGCCTAGTTTTCTCTTTAGTCAAATCTTCAGGAACCAGTTAATTACCATTAAAAATGATTTAACAAGCTATTTTTATTGTTAAAAAATCCTCGTTTTGAGGAACACAACCACAAAGTAATCATTGATTTAAGTAAAAAAAAAAAAATACTTAAAAATAAAATTTTAAAAACGTGGCTCCAGGCCATCCAGATGCCTTAACTTGGGCTCAGGGGTCTCACACTGATGAGTCTTCTTCATGTTTCTTTGATGCCCTTTTGTGGGCAAGAATCTATTTTGGGAGAAAACAGAATTAAGGTTATCTATCACAACAACCACTATCTCCAAATGCGTATTCATTCCTTTTATTCATTTTAAGTCTCATCTACCTGATGAGATAACTTATTTGAAGACAGGAATTGTATGCTGTTTAACAGTGCTTTGATTCTTCCACAGTTCAGTCATCCTTGCTACCTTGCAGGGGACTGGTTCTAGGATATCGCCCCCACACCATACCAGAATCTGTGGATGCTCAATCCCTTACATATAATGGTGCAGTATTTGCATATAACCAACACACCCACCTCCCATATACTTTATTTACTTAGAGACAGGATCACCCTTTGTCACTCAGGCTGGAGTGCAGTGTCACAATCACAGCTCACTGCAGCCTCAACCTCCTGGGCTCCAGTGATCTGCCCACCTCAGCCTCTTGAGTAGCTGGGACTACAGGTGTATACCACTACACCTGGCTAATTTTTTTATTTTTATTTTTATTAAAGACAAAGTCTCACTATGCTGCTCAGGTTGTTCTCCCAAAGTGTTGGGATTACAAGTGTGAGTCACCGTGCCTGGTCTCATGTACTTTAGGTCATCACTAATAAAATGTATAGATATTATATAACAGGCAACAGTTGTTATACTGTACTATTTGTATTTTTATTGTTTCTTTTTTCAAATATTCAGCCTCATCTAGTTGAATCTGAAGATGTGGACTTGCTGATGAAGAGGGCTGACTGTATCTAACTTCGGGTCTTGCATGCAGCTGGCACTTACTGCATTTTATTGACTGTTTTAGCTAACATTCAACGGACAATTCCTAATTTAAAAAACTCTTAAAAGTATGAAAAAAAGGAAACCTGCTCTAAAGTGGCAGGAAAACCAGCCTGGGCAACATAGCGAGATCTTGTCTCTAGAACAAAAGTTTTAAAATTTCTGCCTGTCTGTAGTCCCAGCCACTCTGGAAGCTGAGGCAGGAGGATCCCTTAAGCCCAGGAGTTTGAGGTTACAGTGAGCTAGATCACACCATTGCTCTCCAGTCTGGGTGACAACAAGGCCCTGAGAAAGAAAAAAAAAAGGAAAGGAAGGAAAGAGTGTAAGTATTGAAAAGGAAGAGATAAAACTATCATTATTTGCATATAAAATAATAAATGTTAGCCAAAGAAGCCTAAGAGAATCAACTAAGATTTTACTGGAAGTAATATGAGAATTCAGTATGGTGGCTAGATACAAAATCAAGAGAGCAGCACACAAACCTCAAATACTTTTCAGATGTGCCAATAACTAACTAGAAAATGGAAGAAAGATCCCATTTACAATGGCAATACAAATGTCTGAAGTATTTAGGAACAAAAATACAAAGATCTGTTATCTAACAAAAGACGTGTGAGATTTATATGATGAAAACCCTAAAACTCTTCTGAAAGACATTAACAAGAAATGAATACATGACATGAAATACGGTGTTCCTAGAATGTCGTACAGATGTCAATTCTCAAATTAATCTACAAATTTAAGGTAATCCTATTCAAATCCCAAGATAGTTTTCAGTGGTGGCTGTTTTTGAGACCGGGTCTCACTCTGTTCCCCAGGCTGGAGTGCAGCGGCCTGATCTTGGCTCACTGCATGCTCCACCTCCCAGGTTCACGCCATTCTCCTGCCTCAGCCTCACAAGTAGCTGTCACTACACGAGCCTGCCACCACACCCAGCTAATTTTTTGTATTTTTAGTAGAGACAGGCTTTCACTGTGTTAGCCAGGATGGTCTCGATCTCCTGACCTCGTGATCTGCCCGCCTTGACCTCCCAAAGTGCTGGGATTACACGCGTGAGCCACTGCACCTGGTCTATTCAGGGAAGGTTTCAAGCAGAAAGATGAACTGAGTTGGCTTTGGAGAGATTCACAGGACTCCCACAGGCAGAGTGAAATAAGGGAATTTTAGATGGACAAAGGCACAGACAAGAGCAGAAATGGGGATGGTGTGACTGGAGTATGGTGAGGGGCTGCTCTGGCTGGAATGGAGGGCTACCACAATAATGGAAATAGTAAATGAGGCAAATAAGGTTGGATTAGGAGCATAGCATCAAGGTTGCCACCTTATTAAGTCACTCTTCCAATATGCTAGCACTGGCCTGTTGGGAAAAGTAATATATCATGTAGTCAAACAAAAGGCAAAAAGAGGCAAGCTCCAGGAATGGGCACTGTAAACAGGACTCGCCCCAGAGTAGCCAGATGCAGGCTTTAGATATGTTGATGCAGGTTGAGCATCTCTAATCTGAGGGGGAATGTCTCATATGGTGTCCAAGAAATGGTGACACGTCTCACAGAGGGTCTAAGCTCAGGAGGGCTGGAGTATGAGACATTCCCCCTCCCCCATGAATTTAAACATATGGCCAAAAATTTTTTTTAAAAATGGCTACCGTGTAGTGCTTTAACTGGACCTATTTAGACAACGCCTTACACACTGGAGAAGGACGATACTATGTGAATCTAATAAGTCCACAAGACAATACTTCTCACTTTTGGCTGTCTTCTTCCTCTCCAGGGTGATGACAACTCCGTGAGGGTGGAGATTATATGTCTCTCATCATTTAAGCAACAAGGAAATAAATTAGTGGCAGAGTAAGGGGTGACTCGGTGAGTACATCCAATTGTTGACATAGTTTTGGGTGGGAGAAAGTTTGCCATTATGTCAACTTAACTTCTTAAAATAGTCTAGTGGAGTTAACTTGGTTTCATTTCACAGAGATCTCCTGGAAGCGAGGATCCTTTAAAAATCCTGGAATATACTTGCAGTAAAAGAACAAAGCATACCTCAGCCTTAAACGACAGAAGAAGAATGTCAAGTGGGAAAGTGACATTGGTTTTCAGTTTGTGGGTTCTGAATCCACACAAAGACAGGATTGTATTCTGAAAACCTGAATTAATTATTGTCCTTACCTCAATCAGACAAATCATTATAATCCAAATTGTTAGTATTACAGTCACAGATATTGCCAAGATGACTTCGTTGTTATAGCCATATCGTGGAACTTCTTTCATGAGCTTAAAAAAAAAAAAAGAAAAAGAAAGAACAATTAAAAAAAGAGAGAGAGAGAATGGAAGCTAACTTTTCAAAACCCCAGTATTCCAGTTGAGTAGCTTACAGGTTCTTTTGTTCTTTTTTATTTTTTTTTGAGACAGGATCTCACCTGTCACCCAGGCGGGAGTACAGTGGTGCGATCACAGTTCACTACAGACTTGACCTCCCTGGGCTCAGGTGATCCTCCCACCTCAGCCTCCAAGTAGCTGGGACTACAGGCATGTGTCACCACACCCAGCTAATTTTTGTATTTTTTGTGAAGACAGGGTTTCACTATATTGGCCAAGCTGGCCTCAAACTCCTGACCTCAAGTGATCCACCCACCTCGGCCTCCCAAAGTGCTGGGATTACAGGCGTGAGCCACCACCCCCGGGCTACAGTTCATCTTGTGCCGTAATCTATTTCACTGTCTACATGAGCAAAGTGGGAGATCACTGTCATGGCCTAAGTTACATGGCCAAGACAAGTTGTGGCCTGGGAGTCCCAGGTTCTCCTATGTGGGCACTGTCCTGGGATATGCTAAATGATCGGAAATCTGGGTCTCATGTTTCTGTGTGGTCCTCACCTCAGACGACTTCTGCTCTTTCTGTCCACTCTCAATATAGTTATCAGTTTTCCATTGGTCCGTATCCCATTCTGCCTTGGATGCCTTTGCTTCCTGCTGCTTGCTGAGAAGCTTCATCAGGAGGCCTGTTCGCAACATGAGCTTGGCACAGGTCATTTGCACATACGTTTCTGAACATTCCATTTTCAGGGTCCGGATAACATGAGACATGAACCTTCTCACATCCTCGTTGGGGATGAGGGACCGTAGCTGCTGGGTTAGCTGAATTTCAAACTGGTCACCTGGGGAGGAGAGCAATGGGTCATTGAAGCTTTTGGGCTCAGGGGACAGGTCAGTCCCCATGTTGTTGTGTTTCCATTTTGTGTCAGTTTGTGTAACAGTTGGCTCTAAGTTGAACGCAGTCCCAGCGGAAGCTGCCGCAGGAGGATGATTGTAGTTTGTGTTTTCAGAGATGGTGCCTTCTGGCATAACAGTGTTTTCCATAAAAACGTTTTCTTCAGAGGCATCTCTTGCAGCTGTGTCTTCTACATGAGTGTTTTCTATAAAACGTTCTGAAGGAGCAAATACTTCCAGAAGAGGGTTTTCTTGAGGACTCAGGTCTCCTAAGGATGAAAAAACCCCTTGTGAATTTATGAGGCTCTTCTCTGCAGACAACGGCGGCCTCTTTGGGAGCATGAGTCTATTGGAATGTGCGATTGGTTTAGCAGCCTCCATATTTTTAACCCTAGCCATTGCCGTTTCTAACATTAAATGGTGTAGGCTAAGTCTTTTGATCTGTCTCTGACCTGAGGTAGGGCTTTGCAGGGGCTAGAGGCAGAAGGCATGACCATGGAGAAGGGTTTCAGCGTAGAGGAGACTGCTGCCTTATGCTCTTGGGTGAACGAAGCTTAGTGTAGATGGTGTTTCCCGCTACCTTCTCAGGACCCTGCACTACGTGAGGCTGTTCCAGCTCCCTTGGGGCTGGACTCTCAAGCCTTTTCTCTTTGGCAGCATTGTCCACAAGTGCCTGGGCATCCTGTTCTTTCCTAGTGCTGTGCTTTCCCACCTCTTTGAAGTGTCTTTTCTGGATGCTCCTTGGGCCTGTGAGGACTCTGTTCACTCTCTGCAGGTTTTTGCCTACACCGTGAATCTTTACCAGGCTGTTTTCCTGTGGTTCAACAGTTTCTAGTTTATTTGGGAATATTTGATGTTTAAATTTGTTACCTAGAAGGTTGGACTGTGAGGGGCTCTTTCTGTTGTTTTTCAAAATACTCCAGAGCCTATCTCCACCTTGTACATTTGAAAAAAGCAGTTTAGCGAATGGTAATATGGATTCTGCATCTAGATTTCCTTCTGAGAAATAAGGGAAGATGTGTCTTAGTGCACTGATATCATCACTCTTGTCATTGGTGTCTAGCTGCTCACCCCCAAAGCCTGACAACTTGATGCCGCTGCTGTCTGAGGGCGCCTCCGACTCAATAGTCAGCTCAGTGCTTGTGTGCTGCTTCCGGGCTTGTAACACCTTCATGAACGCTCCTTCTGGATTCCCTACAGATGCTTCTTCAGCTGTCAGAAAAGAAGAGACTGTTTTCATCATGAAAAATCTTTGATCATCTTTCATACTCAGTCCATAGCTGTACGCCCCAGTCACACAGAGTAAGAGTCAGCAAACATTCGATTGCCATTCAGAGAGGAGAAACATACACCCAAACCTAAACCTATGAAATGGCAACAATGAAAGGAGGAAAAGACATCTTTTGAAAACATGGCCATCTACTTGGAACATTCCATAGTGTGACATAGAGTCACTCTGCTTAGGATTATTCCGTTGATCCCCAGGGGCCAATTGCCCAGTGCTCGGTCAAAGCCCAAGGTGGAAGACAAGTGCTTCCCTGATGAGCTGATGAGCTGGCCTCTCTGCAGACTGCTCCGTACCCTGTGCTGTCCTGCCTCATATGCAGAGAGAGCACAAGGCTCCCGCTCTCCTCATCCTCAGTGTGCCCGTGTTCTTGCTACCATCACAGCTGAATGCAATGAAAGGCGGTCCTCTGAGAGGAGCAGGGTGGAGATGCTAAAGTGGATGCTCCCTCCCACTGCTGATAGATCCTCATCTGCCATGTGCTCCACCCACCCACCCCATTCTCTGCTCCCACATATCATAGCCCCCATCACAAAAAGATGCGACATGGAAAAAAACACTGTGTCCACCTTAGTTCTCTTCTTAAATTTGGGCAAGGATCCAGGGTGTAGGTTAAGAGATTTTTAATTTGCCAGATTGTATGCCTATGTTGTTAAATATACAGTGAATCTATGGTATGATAGCAGTTTCTGGATAAACATTACTTGAGGTCCTAAATGCAGAAGGGAAAAAGCAACTTTTGTCAGATGCCTCCTTTGCTTTCATTTCATCTCTAATATTTTGGATGGGGAATCATCCAAAGCTTCTGACTGCATGAAGGTCAAGTGTGCCAGTGTGCAGCTGGGCTTCTTTTCCAGAACTAAAATATTTTGGGTGGTGCTGAAGGCCAGCGAGAAGTAAAGATTGCAAGAAAAGAGAAACATGGGCTTGGGGAAAACCCAGAATTGGGGACAGAAGACCTGGCACTAGGCTACAGCACTCAGCACCTGTGATCTTGTTTTTCCTCATCTGTAAAAGGAGATTAACAATGCTTTTCTGCCCACTTCTTGGGGAGAAGGGAAGAATATAATTGTTAAAAAAAAAAAGTTTTGAAAAATAAGCAACACTGTCTTTATAGAAGTAGCTAAGCATTATTAATTATCCACCCCATATCACTGGTAGATACCTGTATTCAAGAAGTCACATTTTAGAAGTCATGAAGTTGGTGCTAATAAACCTAATCTACAGAAAAACTCTTGAAAGCACTTGAGCATTTGTTCTGTGAATAGAAAGGTTTGAGATTCGGAGCAAATTCAGAGTTGGATGGACTAAGAATGGAAAAGCCCTCCATTCCATTAGAAGAGCCAGGTAGCAATTTCTGGTTATGGAACCAGAAGCTCTCAGGCTTCAAATAAAACAGCATCTCTTCTACTCTTATAAAATTGTAAAAACAAAAACAAAAACCGGATCTACATCTGCCCTAAAGGCAGAGAGTAGTTGAGACCTCATGGATATAAAACCAGCTTATCAACTACATTGCACTATATGAAGAAATTATCACTGGGGGCAAAGCACCAAGCAGAGAGCACAGTACACAGTGGGTGGATGTTCATGTTATTCCCTAGCCTTCCCATTCCTTTCTCTTGGTCCTGTATGCATATGGAACTCTTCCATGATTAAATTTTGTAATAATAACTGAGAACCTGACTCCCAGCAAGGAGTAGTTCAGAAGTTGAGGGAGTTTAAATCTGACTGAGTAAATTAAACAATTATATCATTAGCTTAAAATTTCATCAATAAAAAATAAAAATTTAAAAAACAAATACTTAAAATAATGTAACAATTTATCACCAGGCAATTTGGACTCACGACAATGTACGGTGTTAATCAGACATTCAATGTTGCAATGCAGCTTGACTGTCTCGCAGACAGCCTCAATGCTATTTTTAAATTGGCAGAGGCAGCAGGCCACATGGCTAGGTAAGATCCTATAGATGAAAACACAAAACGATAAATTAGTGGTAAAGCATTACTTGAGTAGGTAAAGGAGGCAGCCAACGCTACCACAGGGCTGGGCAAAAAGGCGTTACGGAGGCCTGTGGACTGGACAGTTGGGTACGAACCAGAAGGCCAATGGGAAGGAGGACACAGGTGCCCAACCGAAGGGTAAGCATGGCAGTGAGAATGGTATGCCTAGAATAAAGGTGTTGGGATTAGAATTGGGTGACACTGATCAGTAGTTTAATTCAGAGTCATCTCTTCCCGACTCAAAAGTCTCACTTTGGGCTGAAAGTACACCGAAAGAAGGTAGACTTCTAAGAAGAGTCTGAATAAGCCCCCAACTTCTGGAGGCCCTTTCTCAATTCCTGTTGGGAGTGGGAAATATTAGAAATTACTCTGGGCATTAAAAATAGCTCAGTGTAACCTGGATTGTGGGGTTAAAAAAAAATGGAGATTGCATTGGCTAAATCTGGACAATCTGAGCACTCAAAAGAATAACAACAATAAGCTACAACATAATCTATAAAAAATCCATGAGGAATGATATTAAAAAAGAGGGGGAGTTTTTCTTTAATGAAATCATGCTAGCTAATAAATGTAGAAGGAATGACAGAATTTTAAAAAGTGTCACTTTGCAACCACCAATGTAATAAAAATTCATTCAGACAAAGATTATCACTGATGGACAGTTGGGTGAAAAGACATTTGAGAACAGGATCTTCACTGATCTCAAAGTACCACCCCACAAATTTTGTATTAATTACCAAAGGGAAAAGTTATTTTTTATTTTTTTACGAGACAAGGTCTCACTCTGTCACCTAGGCTGAAGTACAGTGGCAAAATCATAGCTAACTGCAGCCTCGACCCCCTGGGCTCAAGTGACCCTCCAAATTCAGCCCCCCAGGTAGATGGGACTATAGGCTTGCACCACCATCCCAGCTAATTTTATTTTTTTATTTTTGTTATTTTTAGTAGAGACAGTGTTTCACCTTGTTGTTCAGGCTGGTCTAAAACTGGACTCAAGTGATTTGCCCATCTCGGCCTTCCAAAGTGCTGGGATTACAAGTGTGAGCCACCGCACCCAGCAAAATAACCACAGTGGAGAGATCTGGAAGATCACCTTAAACAAGTGATCAAACTTAGCATTATGAGCCACCTGGGGTCACGAGGCAGGAAAGATACGTCACCTGTGCAGTATTCTTCCCAAAGATGCTTAACTTGAATTTCATGTGGAAACAGAGAAATCCAGATTGTGGGACAACTTACAAGACAACTATCTTTGACTCTTAAAAAATGCCAATGTCATGAAAGATCAAAAAAAGTAGAGGCATGTTTTAGATTAAAGGAAATGAAGACATGACATGCAGTGCCTGATCTCTGACTGGATTCTGTAGTATTCTTTCATCTTTCGGCATGTTTGAATTTTTTTTCAAAATATAAATTTGGGCAAAAGAGATAACCAAGATAATTGATTAATTTATTGTTATGGCTTCTTGGGGGCAGTTTCAGAGAAATAAAAACAATCTCTGTAACTGGAATAAATTCTCAAGGTTAATCTTAAGCAGTATAGCATGGTCATTAAGAATACAGATTCCACAGCCAGACTAGGCTTAAATCCAAGCTCTGTGAATAATGTAAATTTGGGCAAATCGCTTAATCTCTGTTCCTTGGCCTTGTCATTATAATAGTACCTACCTCAAATGAGTTTTGAGGATTAAATGAATCTATACCTGAAAGATGTCTGGCACACACTGAGTGATCATAATGTTAACTACTATAATTATTACATTACAGAAGTTGTAGGGGGGCCTTTTCTGAGTCCTCTAAAAGGATGACTTTGTTAGGGCCACATTAAGACTGTGGAAACAGAAGAGTATTCAATGGATACATGAAGTCTGTGAGTCAGGGGTACAATGTATAGAGTTTTAGATTAAAACTGCATCCAATAAGTTGGCCTGATACATCTTTCAAACCTATAGAGGAATAATCACAAGTGACTAGTATTCCTTTGGGTCCAATAGAAGCCTCTGATCTTCATATAGATTGAATGTATCCAGAACCATAACCTAGCATTTTACTTATATAGCAACCTTAACTCTGACACAAAGATGTTTCTTTTGTTTGAGGCTGAGTCTCGCTCTGTTACACAGGCTGAGTGCAGTGGTGCAATCTCGGCTCACTGCAGCCTCTGTCTCCTGGGCTCAAGTGATCCTCCCGCCTCAGCCTCCTGAGTAGCTAGAACTGCAGGTGCGTGCCACCACGCTGGCTCATTTTTATATTTTTTGTAGAGATGGGGTTTCACCATGTTGCCCAGGCTGGTCTCAAACTCCGGAGCTCAAGCAACCCCCCTCTCCCTGGCCTCCCAAAGTGCTGGGATTACAGGCATGAGCCCAAATGTCCCATTGGGACATTTTCACAATTGTCCCAATCATAACATGGCTTAAAAAATTCAGAATCCAATCAAACATCAGACATTGCATTTAGTGTTCATGATTTTTTTTTTTTTTTTGTAGAAAGACCTTTAATACTTCTGTTTACAAAACTCAGGCATACATTTCAGTTTGTCCTGAACCTGCCCAAGGCTGTGTGCTCATCCCTGCCAGGGTGTCTGTGCCCTTCATGTACTGCTGACCACGAGGGGTGCAGAGCAGAGCCTGGGGTCCGGAGGCTTCGCTGGGCCTCAGTGGGAGGGGAATCTTAATGTGGCCCAGCCCAGAGGACCCTCCATTTCGTCGATTTTGGATTGGGCGACAGAGGAAGCAGATGTCAGGGATGCAGACATGCTGGCCTGGGCTCACTGGGCCTTTGTTCTTGGCCCTTAGCAGCACGGCTGGGGCTGTGGTCCCGTGCGAGGTGTGTTGGGGGGGTGTGTAGGTGGCTGGTGGTGGCAGCTTGTGCCAGAGTGACACAGGCTTCTGTGGGCCTGGCTGGGGGCAGTTAAAAAGCTGAAAAGGTACTTGGCTTTGTGAGGGTGAGGCTTGGGAGGCAGGGCCCTACCGGAGGCCATGTTCTCTGTCCTGCTTGCGGGGGAGGTAGAGGGGGAAGGTGGGGCAGATCCCAGCTGGCCTCTGTCTCCTGGCTGCAAGCTGACAGCAGGCCAGGGAAACAGTGAGGCCCTCTGCCCTGGCCCTGGGGAGACGGAGTGCATGTGTGAGGCTGGGGTACCGTGGCCCTGGAGTGGGGCTAGGGTTCATCGCCAGCAGCAGGCTTGTGGGGGATTTAAAACCAGGGTCCTGTCTCTAGCCACCCCACAGGGACAGTCGATCCAAGCCTGTTAAGGCCGTGGAACTCGAGGGTAGGCTGTGGGCTGGGCCCCCGTGGGGTCAGGACGGAGGTGGGGGCTGCCCTGGAGGAACATTAGTGTTTCTGAGAGCACCTTAGTGTTGCCCCGCCTGGGCCAGCTGGGTGAGGAGTTTGGGGAGTGGGGAGGAGGCCGGCGCCATGGAGTGGGGAAGGGAGCCGTCACCATTGGGGGTCAGCGCTAGTGTAAACAAGCGTCCTCACCCACCCAGGTAAGCCTCCCACCCAAGTGTGGCTCCCTGCTGAGGGAGTACCTCAAGGGCCTGGCCCTGGGTGGCGCCGGCAGGCTTGGACACCACCCTGGCAGCAGGAGCCCATGGAAGGCAGGAGACCTGGCAGGGGGTGCCACCCAGTGTCGATGGAGGGGCTGGGCGGGGACACCAGTGAGTCACTGGGCAGAGGCACGAGCACATCCACGTAGCTGAGCAGGGAGAAGCCCGACTGGACGTCCAGCAGGCCCTGGTACCAGTTCTCGTTGATCTGGTTGATCAGCATGAAGACATGCCCTCATGGAAGCCCAGCTCCCCATCGTTCTCAGGCTGGAAGTCGTACAGCACCTTGCAGCTTGGCTGTTCTCGGGGCGGCACGCTCCTGCT